>NW_027187295.1:4289737-4392976 GCF_028583685.1 Petaurus breviceps papuanus | reverse complement strand
TTCCTTCCTTCCTTCCTTCCTTCCTTCCTTCCTTCCTTCCTTCCTTCCTTCCTTCCTTCCTTCCTTCCTTCCTTCCTTCCTTCCTTCCTTCCTTCCTCCCTCCCTAAAACCTAGGACAGTCCTTTGGAAAGCACAGGATCTTAATGTTGATTCATTGAATGAACAAAGTCTATTGGACACCTTTGTGAAGAATTCCTTTCCTGACAGAGCAGTAGCCATATGCTCTTCCATCTACTATCAAATTCCTGATGTTCTTGTCTTCCCTAGAGCTCTTGGTCGCACAAGGCAGAAAGGTATAATAAAAGGAATGCTGCACTCAGAGTTGAGACCTGGGTTGAATTCCAGTTCTGATACTTACTAGGTATCCCTTAATCTCCTGAACTCAATCTTCATCATGGAGATTTTAAGGAAAGATCTTTAGAAACCATAAAGTTCTCCAAAATGTGATCTTCATCATCATCATAGTCATTGTTGTTTTTGTTGAAAAAGCCAGTCACATCTCATCATCAAGTAGATGGGATAATGTTAGTAGGACCAAGCATAGAGTATCATGACAATAACCCCATAAACCTTATGCCTGTGTCCATGGCTACTGCTTCAGTGATAACATCTCATCTTATCCTATCCTGTAGAACAGATTGATTTGATAAAACTAATCTTAAAAGGCTGTTTCTTTGGGTGACTGAACAGAATCTTAGTATGTACCATTATTTTATTCAGAAATCTAAGATAATATTAATATAAGAGAACTGTGTAAGCTCTGTTTTTGTTCCCATATGTCCCCACTTCAAGTGGCTAATCAGAAATTTAATGAATATTGCCCAATTAATTAATGGCTTAGAAATAGTAGTTACTTTAATACTTGAATAATCCATGATTTTATCACTGTGATCTTCAGCCATTGCAAATCACATCCTACTCCCTTCCACTATGTCCCCCCCCCCCCCCCACACCATGACTAAGTAGATGTTCTTAGGAGTGTTTAAAAAAAGTTAATCAATTCATTGGTTGGTAGCAAACTCTTTGGTGACTAGTCTTTCTGAACTTAACTGGACTATCAGGCAAACAACACAGTCTATCCATCACTGGGGCCATAGTCATTCTTTCAGCGTTGGTAGAATGTACCAGAGCTTGTACTCCATTGTATCCATTGTGTACTCCATTAGCACGGCTTTAAAAGACTTAGGGTCTTCTTTATGTCAGCATAAAGCATTGGAACAGGACTTTAGTGAAAACTCAAAATATTACTTCCTTAAAGATCTAAATTTGGGACCCAATTTCCTGGAGATATTTGAAATCGTTTTGATTTAAACAGCTTTTGGTATGATACATTCTTTCCAAATCACACTCTTAATAAGTATCTATTAATTTGTTTCACTTTAAAAGTTATCTGTGCCTTTTCTTCTCTTAAATTTCAGAAGCTTTTGATGAATATTTAATTTAAATTTACCAAAGGATAATGTTTTGAAGGTTCTAACAAAATAAGTCCTTACATTCATTTGGAGTTTCCCAAATTGTAACAGCCTAAGTGGTAGTCATGCATTTATACTAAAAAGCACCTATCTCTTCAAATAAAAACATAGTAGATGAAAATAAAAGGCTAACTTTAAAAATTGTGCCATTTTCATATAAAAATTTCACTTCATGCTTGCCGAAATTGTATTTCTTAACTAATTTTACTTCTTGATCATAATTGGCTATGCCAAATCTTTTGCTAGTAGTGTGAAGAAATTGTATTTGGTTTTAATTCAAAGTTTATTTATCATTTCCAGAAAGCATTTGCAGTGACATCAAATTTTTTTGAGTACTGCCAAGCCAAGCTGATTTATTCAACTTTCCTTGCTTAGAAAACACTTAAAAAAACCCAAACTTTGGCTTTTTCTCTCCTCCAATGATAAATTCAATTGTTATTCATTTCAACTTATTTAGTGTTTGAGTTATTTATTATCATGTCCCTGAAGTTCCCCCATATATTTGGGTATTTTAGCTTTCATATTAAATTCATATAGAAGACAGAATGAACAGCTGGTCTTGTCCACCTTCATCTAAAATTATGGAATCATCCTGTCACAATTAATTTCTATTTATAAAGTCTTCTTCCATTACATAGTATTGTCCTTCCCAGCCTGAGGAGTTTTGGTCACCTCCACTTTCTTAAAGCCTACCTTATAAAATTATCAAACCAGGTATCAGATTTTTCTTCTCAAAATGCCAGATCCCTTTATCATCATGTATTTGATTTTGACTTGTTGAGTTTGGTTAACTCTTGACTTTAAATTCCAACTCCTTTTCCTTACCTGACATATTGCCCCCAGTCAGGTATCCTTCCTTCCCCTGTCCTATCCAGCACTCCTGTATTTGATATCTTCCCCTTTATAATGTAAGGTACTTCAGAGTAGGGACTATCTTGTTCTCTTGAAGTTTTATCCTTAAAATTTAGCACAGTGTCTGGTATTGCTTAATAAATAATGTCATGTATGTATGAATCTAATTACATACACACCTATCTTATCTATTATTTTTATCTTATGTCTCATCTTTTGCATGGTTTGTAATGCATAATTTCCAGGTGCTGACATGTAGCCTAGAAGTAGCAAGGTGGAACAATGGATAAAATAGTGGTGCTAGAGTCAAGAAGTTCTAAGTTAAAGTCCTGTTCAGACACTAACCAGCTATGTGACCCTGGGCTACTCACTTAACCTCTGTTTATCTAATTTTTCACATCTATAAAAGGAGGATAATGATAGTACCTACATCTAAGGGTTGTTGTAAGGACCATGAAGTATTTTTAAAGAGCTTTGAAAACCTTAAGGGCATCATCATCATCATAGAATGTAGTATGTTATATACTATATTATAGAATTTATAGTATAGCATATGTTATATTGCTATAATGTACATTGCATAATACTATAATATAGTATTTATGTACTATATTTTAGAATACTATAGAACACTATCTTATAGGCTTTAGTATAATTTTAGCAAAAAAACCCACCAAAAAACAAGAAATTTGGGTCAAATGAAGCCACATTTATGGTCAGTCTACTGTATAGTTTTAATAATAATATGTCTTGCAGTATTGTATCAATTATGTTCTTATGTAATTGCGCCCAAAACAGCACATGTTTATAAAGCATATATAATTGACATATGTCTTGATCACACTGGGGCAATTTTAAATTGCAGATGAACATGCACATCATTTTTTCATCAAAGTGAGAATTTCTTAATGAGATAGCTTTTTCCATGAGGGTCTTACATTTAGTATTCTAATAGTAAATTGTACAAACTCTGAGGTAAGACATAACAATAAAAATATCTTTCCCAGAGAGTCATTCTGGAGACTTTGGAGTGAGAGAATCTTTGAGTCTCTCAGGCTTCAGTAAGCATTGAATTTTCCAAGACATACTGTTTTAAAAACAACACTGATGTCACAAGGGCATGGTTATCATATAAAGGTTAATAGAGTCAGTCAGCATTTGAAACAATTGCTGTCCATTACAACCCAACACCCTGAAATTATCTATGTGAAGAATTTCTCTGTATTCATGGGCCCAAGGGATATCTGTGCTTCATTTGCAAAGTGGAAAATGATAATTATGCTGCAATTTGGTAAGAATTGCTTTGATCTCCTTTTGTGACAGGAACTCACAATTTGACAAAATATGTTGGGGAAAATGGAAAGCAGTTTGGCAGATACTAGGTATAGAACAACATCTCATACTGTGTGTCAAAATAAGGTCAAAATAAGTGCCTGATTTAGACATAAAGAATGATATCAAAAGCAAATTTAGGGATAATGGAAAATTTTACATGTCATATCTATGGATAAGATAAGAATTTATGACCAAACAAAGACTAGAGAGCATTATGAGAAGTAAAATTGATAATTTTGATTATATTAACTAAACAGTTTTTGCACGAACAAAATGGGTGCAGCCAAGATTAGAAGGAAAGCATAACACTGGGGCAAACATGTAGTAAGTTTCTCTGATAAAGGCCTCATTTCTCAAATATATAGAGTAATGTGTCAAATTTATTAAAAATATGAGTCATCGGGGTGGCTAGGTGGTACAGTGAACAGAGCACTGGCCCTGGAGTCAGGAAGACCTGAGTTCAAATCCAGCCTCAGACTCTTAACACAAAAACTAGCCATGTGACCTTGGACATGTCACTTAACCCCAATTGCCCTATCCTCCCCCCTCCAAAAAGAAAAAAAAATGAATCACAGGGCAGCTAGGTAGTGCAGTGAATAGAGCATCGGTCCTGAAGTCAGGAGGACCTAAGTTCAAATCTGACCTCGGACACCTAACACAAAAAAAGCTAGCTGTGTGACCTTGGGAAAAATCACTTAACCCCCAATTGCCCTACCTTCCACCTCCAAAAAAAAAAAGCAAAAAAAGTTAAAGAAACAAATAGAGGGAAACATGATCCTAACTCTCAGAAATTTAAATGTGAATTCACTAAATAATCCAGTAAAAAAAATATGAGTCATTCCCAATTGCTAAATTGTCAAAAGATATGAACATGCTGTTTTCAGAAGAAACCAAAACCATCTATAGTCATATGAATAAAAGTGATGTTGATTAGAGAATTATAAATTAAAACAACTCTGAGATGCCACCTCACACCTATCAGATTGGTTAATATGACAGAGAAGGAAAATGACAAATGTCAGAGAGAATGTGGAAAAAATAGAACACTATTTCTCTGTTCATGGAGCTGTGAACTGATCTAACCATTCTGGAAAGGAATTTGGAACTCTGCCTAAAGGGCTATAAAACTGTGGATAATTCTTTGACTCAGCAATAACACTACTAGGTCTGTATCTCAAAGAGATTTTTTTTAAAGGTGGAAAGGAACTATATGTATAAAAATATTTATAGAAACTCTTTTTGTGGTGGCAAAGAATTGGAAATTGAGGGAATATCCATTAATTGGGAAATTGTTGAATAAGTTGTGGTAGGTGATTGTAATAGAATTATATTGTGCTATAAGAAATGATGAGCAGGATGCTTCAAGAAAAAACCTGGGAAGACTTATATGAATTGATGCAAAGTGAAGTGATGTAGCGGCAAACACTCCAGTGTCCCCAGGGTGGCTGCCAACACAGGTTCTTAGATCTGCTTTGCTAAAGGAAAGCAACTCAAAATGGGTTAACAAGCTTACTTTAATCAGTCAAACATATATCGTTTACCTACTTCAGGGGGAGAAGTTCAGCAACCCGAACTTCAGAGTATACAGACAGAATTATCAAGACATTGAAACAGATCCAGCAGACAGGTTTCCAAACTGTCCAACCATTACATCCATACCAAATCATAGTTACCAGAGAGGGAAACATCAACATCTGGGTTTTTTCAAAGCTGGGGGGCTCAACAGCTGCCCAGAGTCTCATCTGGTCAAATCACACAACACTTTTCAAAGTGAGCCCCAAAACAAAGCCTCACATCAGGGCTTATATAGCCTTCTCCTGGCTCAGAGAATACTACAACCTTCTTGACCCACTGCCCAATCACAAAGTATCTCCTGAGAAACAAACCTCCCACCACAGGCTCCAGGTGCACTTAAGCTAGGGGCAGGGAAGATCTTAAAAATTTACATTCCCATTACAAGTGAACAGAACTAGGAGAACATTGTACAGAGTAAGACAATATTGTAAGTATGATCAATTTTGAGTGACTTAGCTATTCTCAGCAACACAATGTTCAAAGACAATTTTGAAGGACATATGAAAAATGCTATCTACCTCCAGAGAAATAACTGCTAGTATTTGAATGCAGATTGAAGTATACATTTTTTGTTACTTTCTTAATTTTTATTGTTGTTATTTTGGTCTGTGTTTTCTTTTGTAATATGGCTAATACGGAAATGTGTTTTGCATTACCGTATATGTATAACTATATCAAGTTGCTTGCCTTCTCAAGTGGAGGGCTGGAGAAATATAGAGAATTTGTAACTCCAAATTTAAAAAAATTGAATGTTAAAAACTTATTAATAGGGGTGGCTAAGTGGTGCAGTGACTAGAACACTGGCCCTGGAGTCAGGAGGACCTGAGTTCAAATCCAGCCTCAGACACAACACAAAAACTAGCTGTGTGACCTTGGGCAAATCACTTAACCCCAATTGACCCCTCTCCCCCCCTCCAAAAAAAAGCAAAAAACCCCACAACAAACAAACCCTTATTAATACAAAACTGTAGAAAAAAATTGAATAGGAAAGAAACAAGGAAAAATTGCCTTGGTCCTAAATTCATTCAAATTTTGTAGCAAATAACCCTATAGTACCAACTTTGAAGAATCAAGATAAAAGCAAAGAACCCAGAGCAATCCTTAAAAACAATACAGATCACAAGAAGTAAAGACATCTTAAAAGTAATTGAAATTCAATATTGATAGTGTCATAAAGCATTTTGTAAGGTGCTAATACCAAGGTTGAACTGTGGCAATTAATTTTCATCCTTGGTACATTTTTGATCTAGAAGAAACTTTGTAACCCAGGATAAAATAGAATCATAGGTAAATAGTAAGGACCATAAAAAAGTCCCTTAAGGTTCTCCCAACAATATGTTCTACAATTTATATTCATTGCAACAATATTTCTTGCTATCCATATAAATATTTCATAGCTGGTTAAATATATCTATCTCAACATCAATATAAGTACTCAATTGGTTCTGTGTCTCTTAAGTTTTTAGTAAGGCCCTTTTAGAAATCCAGATACAACATATTAATCAGTCATCATCATTATCCAAATCAAACTAAACATCAATGGAGGACAAATTAATAGCAGCAAAAACAAAATAACTTTATTATAGAGTACTACATAAAAATAAGTGGGATCTACCTATTAGCTCCTATGAATCAATGCTGTACAATTTATAAAGAGGCAAAAACACTATGCATTTTAGATTCTATTTTCCATAGTATAACTAATGAAATTAGCCATCTAGCACTTCATTCAGGTTTGGTTCAGGTCCCATTTCTGTCAAATGTTAGTTGTATGACTCTGGACAAGTCTGTTAAACTTTCAGTGCCCACTCAGGCATCTCTCTAAGACCAGTCACTGTTTTTTATTAGTAGAGGAAGTTTCCTCACTGGGAGTGCCTTATACTAGTAGTCTGTTCCAAAAAAAAAATACTCATATACATATACACACATCATATAGATAAATGTGTGTGTGTGTGTGTGTGTGTGTGTGTGTGTAGTAACAGTAGGCCCTAGTTTAGATTTCAAATAAAAAGATTGAAGAGTATATTAGCATAAATGTAGTTGCTGTTTAATTGTTTAAATAGCACACACATATATATTTATCTATATGTATTATAATAATTTTAATTTTAGTTGTTGTAGCCTTCACCTTATTAGTTATAATCCTAAACTTTGTGAGAGGCCTTGATATTTGAACGTCCCATTCGTCCCAGTGGTTGCTAATGGTTGGTTATTGTCCTCCATTTTCAAAGAGGGCCAAATTGACATCACTATTCAAGGGTCTAGTTACAATGTGTTCAACTATGGTTGATCAGAGCAATGCAAGATTGTAATATTCTACCACAGGTCAGGCACAAATAGTCCATGTGAACATTTGGAATGGATTCCCTAAATTTGTGCATCTCCCATTCATCCTAATAGAGTTATAATAAAAGTCATCTTAGAGGTCATGAAAGGGTATCTACTCATGTGCAAAGCTAATCACTGGCTTCTTTCTGTTACCCAACTGGTTAATGCCAGGGACCCTAAGGCCTAAAAGAAACAAGGCAAGAAAACATTTTGCATCTTAACCAATTAAAATGTCAGAAAGCACAAAGCAGTGAGACAATGGTAGGTTGAACAGAGTTACCTCACCAGGAGAAAGTGAACTTGCATGATCTTAAGGATATCCACCAAATCTAAAGGACCCTGACTCCACTTGGGTGAGCCTTTTTATACTCTTTGGTGATCTAGGATCTACAATATGCTGTTAGAAGTATGGGTCAAAGAAGGTACAACTTGAGTTTTAGTCATCTGGTCCAATAAAGTGCCAGGGAAAGCTTTGTTAATTTTCAGCAGAATACTATCCTAACTAGCATAGGGAAAAGGGTTAGTTTATTTGTCCCACTACATCCCTTAAGCTAAAATAAACTAGTACTCATTCATAGTTATTCAGCAGTCTTGCTCCTATGCCCTGAATTCATCTCAGTACTTGGTTGAATATATTATAGTTTTAAAACAAATGGACAAAGAAACAAAAACAAACAAAAAAACCTTTTTAGGATCCATCAGTTGTAATGTAGTTTTTTTCTTCCATTTCCCCATGTGTCTGCAGGAATAATACACAACACTTGGGTTTCTGAGATTTATCACCTCTCTGACTCTTGGTTACTAAATCCCAAACTTCTACTATGCTCTTTTATTATCTTCTTATTTGTATTTGGTATAAACTTTATTAAAAATAGACTTCTATTAACATATTTTGTTTTTTACATTGCCTAGATTTTTTCCTTTACTTTTTCACCTCTCCTCTCAGAATGTCATTCCTTATAATAAATATTTTTTAAAGAAAAACAAGGACAAAGAAGGGAAAAAGTATTTGGCAAAGCCAGTCAATGCATCAAAAATGAAGCAATGTTCCACCTCCATGGTCCACTTTTCTGTAAAAGGGTAAGGGAAGGTATCTTCTAGTTTGCTCTTTATAATTTTACAACATAATTTTTGATTGTTTTGTGGTTGTAGGTCTTTTCATTTACTTTGTTGTGGTAATTGTGTAGATTGTTCTTGACTTTGTCTACTTCACTTTGCAGCAATTCATATGAGTTCCCAAGCTTCTCATTTTCATCCTTTCTTACAACACAGTCATATTCCATTACATTCGTATATCACAATTTGCTTAGCTATGCCCCACACATTGGACATTTACATTGTTTATAGTTCTTTGCTACCACAAAAAGTATTACTATAGCTATTTTAATACACAGAGCTTTTCTTTTGTCAATTACCTACCTCTATGGAGAAGGACCTAAACATCTTATTAACATTTTTCTACTTTATGGGCCAAATGCCATGTCTTTGACAAAGAATACAATAAAAACTTAAAAAATGAGCTGACCTTCCTTTCCTTGGTCATCATATACTGTCATCTCATCTACCATGAGTAGTAATACTATTCCTTACATTTTCTTCTTTCCCTAATATATTTTAAATGTATGCACACACAAGTTTCCATTTCTCTTGATTTTCCTCATCTTTCTACTTTAACTTCAATGATTCTGACCTTTATCATTCCTGACACTATTCTTATAGAACATTGCCATACCTTTGTATTCATCTTCTATTATTTGCTCTTGCTTTTATCTTCTATAAATGTATTGTAAAATCTAAATTGCTTGATGAGTTTTCTGTCCATTGACATCTATATCTCTAGATGACTCCCATTTTTATTCCTCACCTGAATTGTTTTCCTTTTTTGACTTTATAATTTCATTCTTGAGAGCTTTTCATTTCTTTTGAAGCTTAGATTAACTTCCTTTTTAGATTTTTAGTTGATGGGATCCCCCCTATCCTTTTGAAATTTGCCCCAGCAAAATATAAGGTTCTTGCCAGACTATTCCTAGCTTTCCTCTCTTATAAGATAAATTTTAAGATGGAGTACCTACTTGACCCAAAGATGCCCAGCATTTCCACACCCTGCCTTTCATTTAATATGCTACATCTTGGTAATCAGTCTGTTAAGCTAGCATTTCGAGATTCAATTACCATTTTCAGATAACATCTTTTTAATCAGCTGCTCACTTTCCAAATCTTCCTTTCTCCTTTGAGACTCCAACCTTCAACTGATAGAAGTGATAAAAATATATCTGTCCCATAATGTCTTCATTTTTTGGCTGAGGATAGATCACAAATCTTATGTTTTCCATGTTCTCAGTTGTATTATTATTTGTTGCCTTGTGAATCACTGGAATTTGATAATAGATTTTAAATGATAATTAGGTTAACAAGTCTTAATGGGGCTCTTTTTTTTGTCTTGTATTTATGCCCTGAGAAGATATTATAGCTCTCTAATTCATATCAGGTTGACTTTAACTGCTTCATATCTATTCCTCTGTTGGGAGCCACAATGTACCACTAATCAACTTTTTCTCTTTTTGTCTAATACTAGATAGTTTCTCTTCCCTTTGTTGAAAATTGGTATATTCATCCATATCTAAATTTCTAACACTTTTTCATCCCCTATTATATTTCAAAGTCTACTTGCATCAGTTAATTGATCATATCTACATATTTTTTTACAATACCTTGGAAAGTAATTTGTTTAGATTTAGAAATACGAACACACATAGTCATCTTTTCATTGATCTTTCTTAGATCCTTCTACATTTATTTTACAATTTGTAGTTTGAGTAGTTTTCTAGTTTCCTTGAGAGAAAAAAAAATGAAACTAGGAATTAAGTACTTCAGCTCTGCTTTCCCTGTTATCTGTTAATATTACCCTTGCCTCCAGCAATGGGTCTAAGCTTCTTTTTGCTACTTTATAGCTGGTGTTATAAATGAAATCTGTGCTTTGTCTAGGAATAAACCATGCCTGTTGCAGATCTGGGAAAGTTTTCATTTTCTTTATTTTACATTTATTCTGTAATGAATAAATGGGTAGCCTCCCAAAAAAGACTACAAAGGATCAGACAAAGGCAAGCCCTTTTATACTCTTTTCATTTGAATTTCCTGCCATGTTCCTCCCTTCAGAACTGGGATCGCCTCCAGCTCTTCTAGGTTACAACTTTCCTGACTTGCCCACTAAGCATGCATATTAATGAGGAGTTGGTGACCATCCCCCAACTGGTCCAAGTCAGCCTAGCTCAGGCCCGTCTTTCCTGTACATCCTGTGCAGGATCTCTTTTGAAACACCCATTGTTCCTGTAGAATCTGTGGAAACCAAACTGCCAGTATTTCTCACACTGGCATTCATATAGTGTTAAATTCTGTAAAGCTCTGTACCTGTAATCTAATTAGATCCTTAAAAAAATAAAAACAAAACAAAAAACCCCACCCTGCAAGGTAGGTGCTAATATTATGCCCATTTTGCATATGAAGAAACTGAGATTGAGAGTTTAAGTGGCTACCTATGGTCATACTGCTGAGGGTCAGAATTGGGAGAGCTGGTTCAGATTTTGAAAGAATTCAATCAGACTTTCTCTTTAGCCAAATGGAGCTTTATTAATGCAAAAGCATGTGGTCCTGAGACTTAGTAATGAGCTAAATAAAGGCATTGATATAGGACAAGGACCAGACTTATATAGCCAGAAAGCTACACAGCCTGTAGGATGATGACGTTATTTTAGGGTTTCTAATGGGGGTTGGAGATTTAGGGACAGGATAAGGAAGATGGATGACACAGGATGAAGGAGACAGGGGAGATTTTGTGACCCAGGATGGAAAGGTGACAAGGAAGTTTTATGGTCCCAGATAAGGGGTAAGTTTACTTTAGGATGCTCTCAGGGTCCCAAGGCACTAAGAAAGCAACCCTTAATATTATTATTGTTGTTGTTGTTGCTTTTTGGAAGGGGGGAGGCAGGGTAGTTGGAGTTAAGTGACTTCCCCAAGGTCACATGGCTAGTGTTAAGTGTCTGAGGCCGGATTTGAACTCAGGTCCTCCTGACTCCAGGGTTGGTGCTCTATTCACTGTGCCACTTAGCCACCCCCCTTAATATTATTTTTAACCCTTAGGGCACCTATATATCCACATCATTCCTATTAGTAAGTGTCTGAGATGAGATTTAAGGAAGCATGATGGGCAGAGTACTGGGCCCGGGGTCAGATAGACTTATCTTCTAGAGTTCAAACTCAGCCTTAGGCACTAATTAGCTATGTGACCCTGGGCAAGTCTCTTAACCCTGTTTGCCTTGGTTTACTCATCTATAAAATGAGCTTTGCCAAGAAAACCCCAAATGGGGTCACAAAGAGTCAGATATGATTTCCTGACTTTAACTTCAGATTTCTTATCTTATGTGTCACCTAATTTTTGTTCTAAAGAAGTCTTTTTTTATTGTATTTGCCAGTCTCCCTACATTTTAGCTCAAAATTGAATTAAACCTTCTTAAAACTATTCTTATGGTCCCAGCTTATTCTTTTGCATTCTTTCTTGGTTGTATACCCTTTCTTTTCTTTATTTCTTCTACCTATTGTTCTTGTTCTTCTTTGTATGTCCTTCTACAGTTTGAGCTCATTAGACTACTCCTTGTGCAGCCAAATTGATTTCTTTAGACATTTTCATCTTTTCTCCCTTACCAGCTTAGCTTGGAATTATTTTGTCAGAATTTCAATATTTAGGACCACGCATCCCTTTTAGAGCTTATGGCCATGATTTCTCTAAACTCTTTCATATCTGTTTTCCAGAATAGGGGATGTGTGGGACTATTTCCTGCTTTCTTTCCTTGGATATTCCAATTCGCCAACAAGTCATTTGTTTGGGATTATAATTAAGTCCAGAGTAGCAGTTACTCCACATTTTTCCTTTATCTTCTGAAAGATGTCATCTTAACTAAGTGTACACTGGCATAGGCACTCCTAGAGTAGCTAAATACAGTCCCCAATATCATTATTTTTATATTTCTGGACCCCTACTCATTATTCCCAGTAGCCTTAAGAGGCACGACTCTCATTTCTTACAACCTTTACACATTCATTGATTTTCCAAACAGGAAGACAAAAATTACTTAGTAAGGCTACTATGGCATGCCTGTCCTAACAATTCTGTAAAATTGTTGGGAAATTCCTTTTAAAAGGTCCATTCTAATGACTTTGTAATTATTCTGATGCCTTTCCAGTGAAGTGTGAAGTGCTTCTTCAGCCTGTCACCTTGACTCCCAAGGCAGTGAAAAATGAAAAATCATGAATTAAAAATATAGTTTCCTCATGGTATTTCTTTGGTTTGGTGATCTATTAGTAACTTGCATTTTTAACTGAATAAACTGAAGTAGGAATAAATAAATGTGGGAACGTATTTGGTTTAGCTTTAATTTAGATAATGTTTTTAGTGTGAAAATCATAAAAACCACCATTGCCATGAAGAACAAATAATTTATTAAATATGTTACTTTTAGTTCTTATTTTATTTTCAGGAATCATTACAAATCCCTTTGCTTATTATAGGAAACTTATGATGATAAAATTAAGACATCTGTTTATACCTCCTTGGGTAACTTTTAAAGAGACCTGGGACATTTAAGTCAGAAAGCCTCAGAAGTCAAGTAAAATTGTTATTTATTCACTTTTTAATTAGTAGATAATATAAACAAACTTAATGTTAGGTCATATTTTTTCGAGACTAGAGTTGCATTTGTTATGTGCTTAGTGCTATCCTTCCCAAACTACCTGCAGTTAGCTTCTTTATATTTATTTGTATTAATTCTCTTTGCATCTATTCTGAATATCCTTATTTGCATACTTGTTGCCTCCCTTGTAGGATTGTAAATTCCTTGTGATTATTTGTTTGGTTGTATTTGCATGCCCAGTGTCTACCACAGATACTCAGGTCTAGGAGGTGCTTAATCATGTTTAACACTTGATTTGTATGCATTTTAATGGATCACAAAATTTTAGAGCTGGATAAGATTTCAGATTATTTAAATTCCAACACATACATGAACAAGATAACTCTCTACAACATAAACAAAATATTTTGCTTGATTATGTAAATTAGTCAGACAATAAACCCTTCTTAATCACCTGTTCTAAGCGTTGAGAATACAAAAAGAGCCAACAAATATGTACAGGCAAACTGCCTAGAGAATACATAGAACTATTAAAAGAGCAAAGACACTAGAATTAAGAGGAGTCAGGATAGAAAGTATAATTTTAGATGGGACTTGAAGGAAGCCAGAGAAGCCAGGAGGCTTGCTCATAGTTTCAATATACTTAGATAAATCACAAAAGAAAATGTGATATGTACAATATATTTTGTTCTGCTTTATAGGACTTGGGGGATACTTTGACTAATTTAAAAATTATTATACAGGTTTTAGTTTTTTTTTATATCTCCTTTTATAACACTCCATCCCTCTTCTTACTTAAATTTTACTTCAAAGCCTTGTGGTAAAGAAATTTATCCTGGAGTCTCAGAAGTTGTGCCAGTGGAGTAGGTATCTTTTCAAACTGAAAAGACTTTGAGCATGGGTCTAGAAATGCACCACATGTCTTTCCTCTGAGGGAGAGCCTAACTAATGACTCATTGTGAGAACTTAGTAACTAGAATTCCTTTGGGCTGAGGAACTCATGAAGATCATCTACTAAAGCAAAGCAAAATCTCCATTTTCCAACATTCACACAGAAGGAGAACAGTAAGAATGTGGCTGGAATAATACTGCCATAAAAGAATGCTCCTTTAGTCAATAATCATTGCTTGTAGCAAATCATCCTTCCTCTTCCCCTCCCCATATCCACACCTCTTGATCCTCTTTACTAGCGGGTTTTCCCTAACGCCTACAAATTTCTCCAGTTTTGGACACCTAATTTTGAATTCTATTTTGAGCTTGTTTCTCACCTTTTTTGGGTAATGCGTTCTGATCACATCATGCTATGGCCTCAAGCTAACTCTCTGACAGTATCTTGGATCACAACCTCTTTCTCCAAGAGGCAATTGAAATACATTGGACCTGTTTTCCTCCATGGAAAGAGAAAAGAGGGGAAGAGATTAGCCATTTATATAATACCTATTATGTGTTAGAAACTATGATAACACTTTTTACAAATATTATCTCTTTTGATCTTCACAACAACCCTAGGAAGTATGTGCTATTATTCTCATTTTACAGAGGAAACTGAAGCAAGCAAGTTAAGTCACTTGGCCAGGCTCAAACACCTAGTAAGTGCTTTGAGGTTGTATTTGAACTCAGATCTTCCTGATTCTAGGTCCAGCACTCTATCCATTGTACCACAAGTTGCCTCTGTGGGTCAAGGATTTGACATATTTTGGTATAAGTACTCAATCCAGTACAATTACGTATCCTTGAAGTAAATATTAGTCAGTCAATAAGCTTTTATTAAGTGTTTACTATATTCCAGGAACAATGCGAAGTGCTAGGAAAAGGAAAAGATAATTCTTGTCCTTGAGCTCACAATCCCATGAAGCAATTATGTGTAAACAAGCTATATACAGGATAAATAGTAAATTTATTATTCATATAATAATGAATAGGGAGTTTATATTAATAGGGGGAAGGCACTAGAATTAAGTGGGCTTGGGAAATGCTTTATGTAGAAGATCATATTTTACTTGGAACTTGAAGGAAGCCAGAAGGCAGAAATGAGGAGGAAGAGCATTCCAGCCAGTAAATGCCCAAAGCTAGGATGGATTGCTTTATTTGAGGAACAGCAAAACAAAACAAAACAAAAAACCCAGCCCCATGGAAAACAAAAACAAAAGAACCCCAAAACCAATAATAACAAAAGTTATTGGTTGAAGAGTATATGGCATGGAGAAGAGAAAAGAAGACCAAAAAGATAGGAGGAGACTTTGACCTATATTTTATCCTGGAGGTGATAGCAAAAAATTAGAATTAATTGAGTGAGCGTGACATGATCAGCCTTTTCCATTAGGAAAACTCCTTTGAATGGAGCACCTGCTAGAATTGGGAGAGACTGGTGCTAGGCAAATGAACCAATAGTATATTTCAGTAGTCTAGGTGAGGGGAAAGGAGAGTCTGTGCCATGGTGATGACAATATCAGAAGAAAAAGGACCATATTTAAGAACTATTGCAAAGGTGAAATTGATAGGCCTTGGAAACAGATTTGATATGAGGGGTGAGAAATAATGAGGGGTCAAGTATGACATCAAGGTTTTGTGAAACTGGGAGATGAGGAGGATGGTGGTGTCTTTGTTATTAATAAAAAAGTTTGGGAGCAATTAATAGCAGGGAGGAAAGGTAGTAAGTTCCATTTTGGACATGAGTTTAATAAATCTATTGGATGTAACCTAGTTCAAGATATCTAATAGATATTGGAAGTGTGATATTAGATGTCAGCAGAGAGGTTAGCTGAGTCTTCTAACAATAACAAAAATGGTCAAAGCCTTTATTAATTGAAGAACCAACAAGGCCACTTTTGGTATAAAGAGGTGCAGAATTGCTATGAACTGGCAGAGCCCAGAGAACAAGCAGGCAACATCCTGTGTTTTAAAGACGAGTTATAACCATCTTTGTCAATAGGGAGCCTACAAATCCTTAATAAATAGAAATATATTGTATATCAATAAAACAAATATTTAGTTTTGTGCATAGTTGCATCTTAATACTCAAGGAACATCTCTTTCCATCAGCCTGAGTTAGATGTCTGCTAAGAGTTGAACAAACATTGACCTTGGGAGTCTATCTCTCTTTTCAACTCAGATTTCTAAGGGGTTCAATTATAATGTCTCATCATGAAAACTCACTGAGGGGATAAGTATACAAAGTGTTGAATACCTCCCCCCAAATGAATCCTATCCTTTTTCAAAGGGCAATGTGAATAAACTTGGTAATATACTTGATAAGGAGCTAGAAAGCAATCAGAGACTCAGAACATTGCTTTTTATGCCATGTATATAACTTTCAAGAAGTCTAAATCATACTCTAAAGAGAAAGGGGGGTAATGAACATAGTAAAAAATATGATGAAAATAAAGACACTTATTGTCATACTTGGAGAATATGCAGATTGTTTTCTAATATATATTTACTTGGTATAAAATTTTGAAGTTTCAGTTAATCTCACTGATACATATTTTGTTCATAAGATGGGAGAACCAGAATAATCCAAAGAAAAACAAGGTTGGAAGACTACAAAACTTTGATCAATACAGTGACCAAGCATGACTTCAGAAGTCTGACAGTGAAGTGTCCCTCCTACCTCTAGTCAGAGAGGTGACAGACTAGTAGTGTATATTTTCAGATGTGGCTGATGCATTGATATTTTTTTTGTTTGGCTATTTATTTGTTATAGGAGGGCTTCGATTTCTATTGTATGGGTGGTGGAGAGTATCAGTGGGAAGTGACATTGATGTGAATAAAAAAGGAAAATGTGTCAATAAACATTTTAAAGTAGTTAAATCATATTTTAGACAAATGGTAGAACTAGGTGGGAGCTTAGACAGAGAAAAATTTTGCCATTATATTAATGCATGATAGAGATAATAATAGTAAAGGAAGGTGCACAAGAGGAGGAAAAAGAAACATGAATGGAAGAGAAGAAAGAGAAAGGTATAGATTGATAGGACAAGAGAGGAAAAAGATGAGAGTAAAAATGAGATGGAAAATAGAAAAAGAGCAAATAAGAGAGCTACCAGATTATTTCTGCTTCCCCTCAGTCCAATGTATCTATATTCCTTCAGGGAATTCTTCTGTAATTTTCTGAGTACTGCTAAAGATAGGGTCATAACTATTAAAAAATAAAATTAAATAAAAATAATTAGCAATTTAAATGCTCCGAAGTTTATAATGCTTAATATCTATTATATTACTTCATTTTCTTGACCTTTTTCACATTTGAAAATTTAGAGAAAAATTTTAAACAAAGTTATGGACAAAAACTTTAATAAAGAAAAAAATAGATTGTATTTAAATATTGATATAGATGCAGCATTGCCATGGCATAGTGGATGGAATCTGGATTTGGAGTAATTATAATATGTCTCAGACAATTGCTGTGTAATGCTGGTCAAGTCTCTTAAACTCTGAGCTTCAGTGGTCTTTTCTGGAAAATGGGCATAGTACTAACTTTACTCCATAGGCTTATAGTGAGGGTCAAACGGGATGATTAATATAATTTCCTTTATAAATGCCAGTTATTATTTTTCCTTACATAGTAGATCTCACCATTTACAAAACTGATTTAGATGCATGTATATGACCTATCTCAAACAACCCAGAGAAGATAATGACAAATCTAAGTCCTTTAAGACAGTGGTATCAAACTAAAATAGAAAAGGGGGCCTCTAAACCATACATACTTAGATGTTAACTTAGAAAACCACATATTAGCATTATTTATTTTATTATTATTAATTTTTATTTTGTGACATTTCCCAATTTACATTTAATGTGGCTCACGAGTATTGTGGGCTGCATGAGGAAAGAATGTTTGGCACCTTCTGCTTTAAGGAATGCTAACATTAGCTATAATTTTTTGAAAGGACTTCAGTGTAACACTTTTTTTACCCTGTAAATACCCAATGAATTAATCTCTATGCAGCACAGACAATAGGACAACTTTTAAGGATTGAGTTCTGCAGAAAAGTATCCTATCGCTCCACTGAAAAACATTTGCTAGGATTTAACAAGTCTCTCATCTGTGCCATACTAATTTATAGTCATTATCTGTGGTGAAATAGAAAGTCATCACTGACATTAAGGGCAGCATATGGTTCTTTTATTATAAAATTCATGTCCTGCTCATCCCCTTTAACCCTCACCATATGGTTCTCATTTCATTTGTTGCCATTTGTTATGCTAGATAAGTTAAAAAAGTTATTATATATTGATTTACTGCTGCAAGTGCCTGAAAACCTTTGTGCTTCCCACACTATCATTGATCAAATATCAATTATTTTTTTAAAGTCTGCTGCTATAGAACATATTAAATTGATTCTGGATTTATCTGGTACATGCTAAAGGCTCTGACCCCAATTTTTCTGTTAAAGGCTTTTTATCTTCAGTTTTAAGAGCAATTTTGGTCCTTGCAAAATTGTACTGCTCTACACTGAGGAACCCACCTTTTTTCAATTTCTCAGCTAGAAAATTGTACCTCAAGAAAGACAGGATGAAATTTTGTGGAGATTTGGGGACTTTGATTTAATCAGCAGCTATAAACACAACTTAAAAATCCTCCATTTAGAAGATACCTTGTTTTGTTATGTTACATTTTCAGAACAGGACCATAAATTAAATATAAGGGAACTAAATGGTCTGTGAACATACCAGTAAAACTAAATTTCTGTTTTTCTTCCACTCCAGACCACTTCCTATGCTATGAATATACAGTTTTCCTTCCTTGGTTAAGCCGTCTTTGATGTTAACACGCCTCTATCTGGTATGCTTGGAATAATTCTTTGTTGTGTGTGTAATAAATGCAATTGTTCTGTGAAAGAGCGAGTACAGCTGTGCTTTGAAGATTGTGTTTGCTTTCATACTTTTTTAATGTTTGATTTTAGACATGGATTTCAACTTAATCCATTCCATTCTCCAATATATATTTGAAAATGGAATATGCAGCCCTAACTTTAAATAAAACTACAAAGTAATCTTTAAAGGGTTAGAAGCAAATTCTACAATATAGTGGGTACCAAAGAGAAAGGAGTTACATGGCCATAGCGAAAAGCCTTCATTTGATAAGCCATGCATTTGCCCAGTCCAGGGCTTTAGATTTCCCTGGCACTTGATGCTTTTCAGAGCCTTCTTGTATCAGCAGGGGCATTAATTTCAACTCAATGCATATTTATTTATGTCAGTTAATTTAAACATATTTATTTAATATCCACTATGTGCAAGGCATTATGCTAGAATACTAGGGGTACAAAGACAAACAATTTAATTTCCTATAATGACAAATAAAAATAGAGTAGTTGACAAGCTGGGTATTGGTTTTCTTTACTTTTATTTTTTCCCCTAGAGGTAACCACTGATATCTCGATTGGTTTTAATGGTTGTTTCATGCAAATTCATATGTTGGAGTTTATCCAACTTTCTCAAGTGGTTGGAGATGAAAATCACTTGGCGTACTAAGAAAAAAAAAGGAAGGCTTTCTTCTATCTTAAAAAGGGAGAAAAATAGTAAGGCAATAATTGCCACATGCTGTGGTGAAGTTCAAAGCACCATAGTTTTTAAGTGAAAAGACCAACTGATAGATACTTAGCAAATACTGTTTGTTTGAAAGAAATGGCAAATGAGGAAGCTGGAGCATAGAGATACTATAGGACTTGACCATGGTCATAGAAATATTAAGTGTCATATAAGTAGAATGACTTACCTGGACTCACCCAGTTAGTGATGGGACTATAATCCAAACTGAAGTTTTCAAACACAAGAATTTTCTGCTATACCATACTATACTTTACTCATAATGAGACTCATTCAGATTATACAATAAGAAAAATACGCTCACAGTTTTGGCTATGATTTCATTCTTTCTCAATTAAAAACAAAAACCGATGTTTGGTGTGATTATTGTAGACTCCTGAAATAGTTAATTTTAATGAAATTGTCACCACTACTTAAACTCCAGTGGCTCCCTATTGCTTTCTGAAATAAAAAATGCTCTATTTGGCATTCAAAGCCCTTCATAATCAACTCTCCTTCTATCTTTCCAGTCTTCTTATACCTTTCTCTCTGTCCATCCAATGACAGTGGCCTCCTGACTCTTCCACAAACAAGAAACTCCATGTCTCAGCTCCAGGCATTTTCTCTTGCTCTCCTCCATCTCTTGAATGCTCTCCCTCCTCAATTTTTCCTTTTAGCTTCCCTGGCTTTCTTTAAGTCCCAACTAAAATCCCACCTTTTATAGAAAGCCTTTCCCTATCCTTTTTAATTCTAGTGCCTTTCCTCTGTATATGTATATATTCTGTTAAGTATTAATATATCTTGTTTATATATATATGTACATATATATCTATATCTATCTATCTATCTATCTATCTATCTATCTATCTATCTATCTATCTATCTATCTATCTATCTATAATTCTTTGCATGTTATCTCCCCCATTAGATTATGAGTTCCTTGAAAGCAAGGACTCTCTTCTGCCTCTCTTTGTATCCCTAGTGTTTACTACAATGCCTGGCATATAATGAGGGCTTAATAATGATTAATTGATAGGTACATATGTATACACACACCCTCATATGTAAAGCCTGGGGGGTTCACTCACATAGCCACTGACAATAGGCATACACTTATACATGTGTATGCATGTATATACACACATATGTATGTATATATGCATGGATAAATGTGTTATGTTCCTAAATAAAAATTACTCAAGAGAGGTGGGAATTACTACTCCAGAGTTCTAGGTATAGTCCTGTGAGTGGCTAACTTCCTAAATACTAGCTCACAAGCTCTTACTGCATTGTGTTCCTTTAGTCATCATCCAGCAGACTCTGTTAATACTTTAGCAAAGATATTTACTCTAACAACATAGCTAAAACAGTTCTTTCTTACTTCAATAGCAGTAGTTATGAATCCAAGTCCAAGAACATACTTTCCCACAAATACAGCCAGAGTAGAGAGTGGGGAGAAGAATGGTTAGGATCTTTATGGTAGTGAGTGTAATGGCAAGCACAGAAGTAGTTTACACATTATTTCAGCTATTGAATTAACACCTTGTTTCAGTTCAAGTTTCTTTTGAGCCTTGTATCAAGTCTGTTAAGAAACAGAACTGTGAACCCCACAATCTATGAACCCTAGAACTGATGAACTCCTGCAACAGAAAGGGGAGGAGCTATTGACCATATATAAGGAGAATTTCCAGGCTAGAGATGGAAGAACTGAAAAGAGGACTCTTGCAGTGGTAGAGTTAAGAAGGAGAAAACTTGTATCCCAGAACTCTGTTTGTCTGTTCTGTCTATGTTGATGTTTGTGATACTTTGTACAGAATCCCTGAAAGAGGATTTTCTGGTTTTATGTTTATAGAAGTCCTGGAGGAGGATTTTGGAGATCCTGGGACTCTACTGATAATTTGTGCTGCCCTCTTGGATCTTGTTTGTGGGTCTGTGTTGATTTCTATGTTGATGATTTGTGTTGAGTTCTCAGACCTTGTTGATGGGGTCGGAGTTGATTTCACAGGCAGATAGTGAATTGATGATGGTACCAGCAATATATATGAATATTATTGTGGCACTGTTAAGCTTTGTCTTTCCAGAAACAGGAGTTGAGGTGGAATGGACTCTGTGAGCCTCAATATGGAATGGGAACTGGATGAAGAACTGGACAAGGGGCTGGACACGAAACTTGGAGCTGTCTGCCTTTTAACCCAGGTAACAGTTGGAGCTGGGACCATGGAAGAGGAACCATGGAAGCTGAGAGCCAGCCTCAAGTGAAGTTGAAAGAAGACTTTACTTGGATACTGTGTACTGACTGAGAAGATTATGATTTGTGATTATGATTACTGTGACCTAGGGGTGGAAAACTTTGACTTTTGTACTTTGTGATTTAATTAAGGATTTTGTGATTGACTAAATGAATGTACTTTGTTCAAAACTATGTGACCACTTTGGTGAAAACTATGTTGCCATTTTAGTGATAAGTTGTTGAGTTGTGACATGGTAAATGCTGTATTTTTATTTTCTGTGATAAGTTGTCACATTGTGAATGCTGTACCTTTATTTTCTGTGAATATTTTGCTCTGATTTGTTACTGAATAGTGTATTCACTATACTATGTAATCAGAATCTTGAAAGCTGCTCACAGCAGCAGTCTTCTGGAAAGCTGCTCGTGTGTGGTTTTACAGTGAGGCACAGGTGTAGGTTACACATCTGGCCAAAGTGACCCTCTACTCTGGAAACATAGGTTCTTCTTAGCTTTTCTATTTTTGAGCGATCTTCATGAAGGTTACTACAAATGACCCTGCCATTCAGCTGAGCTGGCTTTTGTAGCTGGAGCATGGGATAGGGAGATAATGATGTCTCCTGTCAACCTGAAAGTTTGGTTAAAGAAGACAAACAGGGCAGGTGATATGTAAATCGATATTGTTTATGCCCTTAAAGCTAGCTGAATACATACATTATGGAGCAAGGTAGAATCTGACTGCCTGAACAAAAGAATGAGAAGGCTTAAATACATTTCAGAACCATCCCAATTCAGGGTGTCTGTGTCACTCAAATTTATGATCTCCACAAATGTTTAATCATTGTATGAGAAAGGAATTTTATTAATTGAATGGGTGGCAAATACAATAAAATAAGGGAGCTGACAAAGTGTCAATTGAAATTATGACCCGGGATATTTGTGTTTTCTTTACCATTAACATGTCATAGTATATGTCCAACAGATATTAAGATAAGAAAAAGTCCCATTACTCAAGTTGGTACCTTGGGTTAAGGATCTTGTCCTTAATGGCCATAAAGTGAGCTTCATCTGTCTTTGTTGACATAGGAAGAGATATTCTCTGAGTTTACTCAGAGAACAAAGAAGCTGTTAGCTTCAGGCTCTTCTTCTATTTGATTAGTTCAGAGCCTGGACCTCATTGAGATTATTAAATTGATATTAAATGACCATCACTTCAAATGGAGCAGGGGTACAAGTGGGCTTGTTCCTTATAGGGTCTGGTGTACTAGGCTAGATAGGCCCATCTGCTGCTGGGCTGCTTTGATCAGGTCACTCAGTTGTCATGCGCATTCCTCACTAGGATTTGTGGCTATTGTACCATGATGGCAATGTGGGCAGTCAATGCTGGTCAGGGACAGGAAGATCATTCTCCTTCTGCCTAGTGGTTGCCAGATACGGGCCAGGCAGGCCACTCTGATACGAAGCAGCTGCTGCCAGCCTGGTCTAAGCAAGTCACTCTGTCCTGTGGCTTTTTTCAGCTGGAGTATTATAAACCCTCCAATAGGGCAAAGATCTTTATCTTAAGAAAATCCTTTTCCTTTGGGCTTCATTAGAGCCTCACCTCTCAGATTGTTTGTCATCTATGGGCAGGAAATAGTATGCTTGCCCCTTGGCTTTTGACAAATTCTTCCTAGCTCAAAAGTCCCTTTCTTTTAGAAATTACTTGAAATTGCATTAGATTAATTGATTTTCAGCTCTGTTTTACTTCTCACACTTATTCTTTCAGGAATCTAATGAATACGAAGGGCTAGGGACAAAGGTGTCAATGTAATCTATTAATTCTTTCATAAATAGTTTTGTGTCTAAAAAAGTACATACCTTAATGTAAAAACTATTTTATGGCAAAAAAATGCTAACCATTATCTGACCCTTCACCAAGTTGTAATCTTTCTGCAGTTACAAGGTCTTGCCTCAAAGTTGATGGCTGCTGATTGATCAGGGTGGTGGTTGTGGAAAGTTGGGGTGGCTGTGGTGATTTCCAAAAATAAGACAACGATGAAGTTTGACGTATAGATTGATTATTTCTTTCACGTGAACACTTAGAGACCATTCTAGGGTCATTATCTGGCTTGATTTCAATATTGTTGCATATCAGAGCATCAGGAGGCCCAAGAAGAGGGAAAGGGACAGGAATGGGCAGTCAGTGGAGCAGTCAGAACACACATTTATCAATTAAGTTCACCATATTATATGAGTTCACTTAGTGGCATTCCAAAGCAATCACAATAGTAACTTCAAAGATCACTGATGACAGATCACCATAACAGACATAATAATTATGAAAAAGTTTGAAATATTGGGAGAATGACCAAAATGTGACACAGAGACATGATGTGAACATGTGCTGTTGGAAAAATGATACCAATAGACTTGCTTTACATAGGGTTACCACAAATCTTCAGTTTGAAAACAAAACAAAACACATCTGCAAAGTGCAATAAAATGAAGTACAATAAAGATGAGGTATGACTTTTATGTAAATAGATCATCTAAACAATATGCCTATTTCTAAACTGAGTGGAGAGCACATACATTTTTCAAATGAATACACTGATTTAAAAGGACATACACCTTAATAATAGATACCTTCAAGTAGAGAGATTCATATAGTAAACCTTTGAAAGGTATTATTGAATTTTGTTTCCACAGAAAATGAATAAAAACAGAAATTATACGAAACATGATTTGAAACCATACTGGTGGCTAATGTAAGAAAACTGCTGTTAGGAGCAGTGGAGAATTTTGGTGCCTGAAATTCAGCATACCTGCTACTTTTCTTTGTTCTGAAAAGGCCTCTTCCTGTATATCAAAAGAACTTCCAGGCCAGGTCTCATTCACAAAATATGAGGATGAAGTTCATAAACCCAGACTCAGTCCCAGATAATGGGACTTTTATCATTGATATCCTGGGTGTCTTCAAACTCACAGCTTTTGTCAATTCCCTTAGCAATTGAAAATTCCTCTCTCATGCTATCTGATAGAGACAAATAAAGTAAAAATATAAAGAATACAGTATATGAGAAAAGAGGGGGAGGGAATGAAATGTGGAAATGAAAAGATATAATTAAGGGCTGGGATTTAGTGAACCCTGCATCTCTGGTCAATGGGGTTGAAGGTGGGAAATTTGAACCTGGATAAATTATAACAGGGATTTTGTTACTAGCTTAATGGTGCTGTGCCTGGCTCTCCTTCAGAAGGGTGTAGAGACCAAGGCACCCACCAAATGATGATGTGAAATAAAAATCTTTTTTTCTAAATTTACTCCTGAGCAGGTAGTATTCTTGGTTATTTCTAACACCTTTGAAGCCTAATCTTGGAACTTAAGGAAAAGAAAAGATAATATTTATAATTTTACTGTCATGTCCATTAAGGTATCAAGATCATCTTTATCAAGGAAAAGAGATAACTGGAATTTTCATGCCCTTAAGAAACATTAACTTTGTTAGGCTTAGAAAAGGGCATTATAAGTGTTCTTAATTTTATTTGTTTAAGAATGTTTTTATTTTATTTTTACCAATTACATGTAAAAACAATTAAAACATTCTTTTTAAAAAATAATATTTGAGGCTGCTCCGGTTTCCACCTTCCCCAATCCATGTAAAAATGGGAATCTAAATGAAATTTGGAGCTGCAGATCCCACAAAGTGACACAGAGAAGCTAACCTCCTGCTGAGGACAGCCCAGTAAGCCAGCAAGAATCAGCCAGCTCAGTGTTCTGGGAGCCGAGCTTAGTGTTCTGGGAGCTGAGCTCAGCCCCATGCCTAGGCTTTAGCCCCAGGGCAGGGCTGACCAGACGCCTGGCTGGAGGGACTACAGATCAGTCCCCTGGCTGGAGGGACTCCAGATCAGCAGCAGCTGTGGCCTTTTCCAGAATTATCAACACATAGATGCAAAGGACAAAGTGAGAGGTCAGGGCAGTCTGGACTTTGGGACGAAGTAAGTGGGAGTGTGTGGATTTTGCCCCTGGGGCCAGAAGCCACTGAGACACTAGCACAGCAAGCCAGCACCATGTGGAAGCTTCAGCTCCCATCCTGCAGAGTGTAGGGGGACCAAGCACCAGTCTGAGGGGTTAATTGCTCTTGCTTTAACCTGCTTGGACCTGGATTGCAGTCTAGGGTGGAGGTCCTGGGGTGTGTGTCCAGCTTGCCAGAGTGTGTGGAGACCTCAGAGAGGGCACCCATCTAATACCTCTGGCAGCCAAGAAAACCCCAACATTTGGGATGAAAGCTCCCCTGTCTGGTGGCAGAGTCCTACTGTGGCAAAAAGCCCAGGGGTCAAGTGACTGAGGGGCAACATGACCAGGCAAAGGAAACAAAGCAGACAGAAGATTCCAACATTAGACTCCTATTTTGGGGACAAAATGGAGCAAAGAATGGGACAGAAGGAAGACAGTGAAGTCAGAATTCCTGCACCAAAAGCTTCAAAGGAAAATAGGAGCTGGTTATAAGCCATAGAGGATCTTAAGAAGCAGATAAGAGAAGTGGAGGAAAAATTGGGAAGAGAAATGAGAACAATGCAAGAAAATTACAAAATGAGAGTCAACAGCCTGACTGAGGAAAATACTACCTTAAAAAATAGACTAACTCAAATGGCAAAAGAGGCTCAAAAAGGCAATGAGGAGAAGAATGCCTTAAAAAGTCAAATTTTCCAGATAGAAAAAGAATCTCAAAAGCTCACTGGGGAGAATCATTGCTTCAGAATTAGATTGGAGCAAATGGAAGCTAATGACTTCATGGGAAATCAAGATGCTGTTAAACAGATCCAAACAAATGAAAGAATAGAAGTCAATGTGAAATATCTCATGGGGAAAACCACTGACCTGGAAAATAGGTAGGATAGATAATCTAAAAATTATTGGACTACCTGAAAGCCATG
The DNA here is from genome assembly GCF_028583685.1 of Petaurus breviceps papuanus. Lineage (NCBI taxonomy): Eukaryota > Metazoa > Chordata > Mammalia > Diprotodontia > Petauridae > Petaurus > Petaurus breviceps. The sequence continues at coordinate 4,366,055 of NW_027187295.1, read as the reverse complement.
ATCAAAGTAAGAACCTAGAAATCATCCTCCAGGAAGTTCTCAAAGAAAACTGCCCTGATGTTTTAGAACCAGAGGGCAAAATAGAGGTTGAAAGAATCCACTGATCACCTGCTGAAAAAGATCCCAAAAACAAAACTCCTAGGAATATTATGGCCACGTTATGAAATTCCCAGATTAAGGAGAGAATATTACAAGCAGCCAGGAAGAAACAATTTGAATATTGTGGAGACACAATCAGGATAACCCAGGATCTGGCAGCTTCTACACTGAGGGATTGAAGGGCTCACAATATGATATTCTGGAGGTCAAAGGAGCTGGGATTTAAACCAAGAGTCACCTACCCAGCAAAACTGAGTATCATGTTTCAGGGGAAAATATGGTTATTCTGTGAAATAGATGACTTTCAAGCATTCTTGTTGAAAAAACCAGAGTTGAATTGAAAATTTGACATTCAGATTCAAGAAGCAAGAGAAGCATGAGAAGGTAAACAGGGAAAAGAAATCATAAGGAACTTATCAGAGTTGAACTACTAACATTCCTACATGGAAAAATGATAATTGTAATATATATATAATGTCTATATGTTTACAGGTATACATAGATAGAGGGCACAGAACCAATTTCACAGGAAGGGATGATACTTAAAAGGTGAAATTAAGAGGTGAGAGAGGAATATAATGAGAGGAGATGGGGAGGGACAGAATGGGGTAAACTTATCTCATATAGAAGAGGCAAGGGGAAATGGTTACAATGGAGGGGAAGAATAGAAAGGCAAAAGCGAATGGGTCAAGCTCATTCCTATTAAATTTGGCTTGAGGAGGGAATGAAATGCACACTAAATAGGGTATCTCACCCTCCTGGAGAGTAGGGGGAAAGGAGATCAGAGGGGGGATGATGGAAGGGAGGGCAGGCTGGGGGGGAGGGAAGTTGGAAGCACCCACTTTTGAAAAGCGATGGGATCAAAGTAGAGAATAGACCAAGTGGGAGGTGAGATAGGAGGGAGGGAAATATATCCAGTCTTTTACAATATATAGATATATCTACTATGTTATTATTTTGCATTAGTCACACACGTACAACCTATACTGAACTCCTTATCTTCCCAGTAAGAGTGGGTGATAAGGGAGAAAGGGAATGAATCTGGAATTCAAAATTTTAAAATCAAATGTACATATATATATATATATATATACACTATTGTTAATACTATTTTACATGTAATTGGGAAATAAGATATATAGGCACTGAGGCATGGAGATCCACTAGAAAAATTGAAAGGGCTATGGGAGAAAATATGGGAGAGAGCAGATTGGAGGAGGGGATATCCTGTGGGACTGCTATATTTGGGGTGGGGGGTAGGGGAAAAATGGTGAGAAAATTTTTAACTCAGTATCTGGTGGAAATGAATGATGTAAATCAGAAGTTAATAAAGCATTTGAAAAATTAAAAAAAAGAAAGAAGGACAAACACAATGTGTTATGTTGTCTTAGAACAGTACTTGGTATTATGTTTTACCTATACATACACACATATCTCTCTCTCTCTCTCTCTCTGTATATATATATGTGTGTGTACAAAAAAGAAGTTACAAAGCAGGATGGTTTCATAAAAAGACTTATATGAACTCAGGCAAATTGAAGTGAGTAGAACAAGGAGACCATTGTACACAGTAACAGTAATAATTTGAGTTAAACTGGAAGACGGATACTCTGATAAAGGTAATTTTATGATCCAAGACAATTCCAAAATACCCATGATGGAAAATACTATAGATATCCAGAAAGAGAGAGGGAGAGAGAGGAGAGAGAAAGAGGAGAGGGAGAGGGAGAGAACTGATGAATTCTGAGTTTGAATTGAAGCATACTTTTTAAACTTTCTTCATGTTTCTTAGTTTTTTTATGATATTTTCTTTTGCATTTCACATGTATAGTTGATATTCTATTGCTTGCTTTCTCAATGGGTAGTGGGGACAGGAGCGATAAGAGAAGGAAAGAATTTGTAACTCAAAGTTTTAAAAAATATATTGCAAAGTTTTTACATATGATTGGGGAATATTTAATAAAATAAATAAAGATAAAAATGATATAGAAAAAAGAAATAGTATTCCCAGCTAGGCACTTAGCAATCAGAAAAGTAGGTTTCAGGATAGAGTCCTCTCACAATTGGCAAAGCTTATAAAAGTGAGGAGATAGAGAAACCTGGAAAGGGATTGAGCTGAGAGAGAATTAGATAATCAATTTCTATGAAATCTCAATCTTTCTTTTTGCAACTTCTATCCTTCTTAATGCTTTTTCTTCCCAGTGAGATGAACAGAAGGAATTTCTCTTCTCACTGGCCCCCACCCCAAAAGTCTGATCTTCTAAAATTGATACAATCCTAGTACTTTAAAATTTTGCCTTTAATGGGAGGATTTCAAGATTACATATTTCTGAATATTCTCTGACTTGATAATGCCCGTCATAAAGTGAGTTGTTCAGAATTTAAAACAATGTTTCAGATGTGGTTTGCTGTGTCCATATGTCTAGGTAATAAATGGGAAAATATGACTATTATGTTCCATGGTTGAGATTGGAGTTGATTAAATGCTGTAGATCTTATACTAGTATGATTGATTTGTTTGCCTAAATATAATTTTAAATAATATTTTAAATATTTTATTATTAATTTTTATTAAAAATCAATAAATAAAATAATTAATTGATAAAATAATATTGATGATTAATATTAAAAATATTTTTAAAAAACTTTTTATTTTACCATAAAAAATAAATTCTTGTTGACTGAATATAAAAAAAATAAAAGAATATTTGAGTTCCAAGTTCCTTCTCTCTCCTTCCCTCCTTGAGAAGGTAAGCACTTTGATATAGATTATACCTGTACAGTCATGCAAATCATTTCCATATTATCCATGTCACCAAACTCCCTCCACCAAAAAAAATGCAAATCAAACCAAACCCACAGACAAAATAAATTAAGAAAAATGTGCAAGAAAAATAAAATTACAAAAGTAATCTTTGATCTTTGGACATTCAGATTCCATTACTTCTTTTTCTGAAAGTGAATGGCATTTTTCATAAATCCTTCAGAGTTGTCTTGTGTGATTGTATTGCTGAGAATAGCAATATCATTCAGAGTTAATCATTGTACCATATTGTATTGTTATGTATGATAATCTCCTGACTCTGCTTAGTTCATTTTACATCAATTCATAAAAGTCTTCCCTGGTTTTTCTGAAACTATCCTGCTCATTATGTCTTATATCACAATAGTATTCCAACACAATCATATATCACAACTTAATCATTCATTCCCCAATTGATGAGTATCCCTTCAATGATTAATTCTTTACAACCACTAAAAGAACTGCTATAAATATATTTATATATATATAGGATCTTTTCCTTTTTTCTTTCACCTCTTTGAGATATACACCTGGTACTGGTATTACTGAGTCAAAGGTTATACATAGTTTAAGAGCACTTCAGGCAAAGTTCCAAATTGGTTGTATTAGTTCACAACTCTATCAAGAGTGCTTTAGTGTCCCGATTTTTTCACATTCTCTCAAACATTTTTCATTTTCTTTTTGTCATATTAACCATCTGATAAGTTCCTCTGAGTTGTTTTAATTTGAATTTCTCTAACCAATAGTAATTTAGGTATTTTTGAACTGATTTTTCTTCTGAAAACTGCCCTTTTGATATCCTTTGATGATTTATCATTGGGAAATAACTTGTATTCTTATAAATTTGCCTCAGTTCTCTATATATTTGAGAGATGAATGCTTTACTGGAGAAACTTACCATGAAATTTCTCTTCTCCCTCCTTCCTCTCCCTTCTGTTTCCTGCTTTACTTCTAATCTTGGCTGCATTGGTTTTGTTTGTACAAACATTTTAATTTAATGTAATAAAAATTATCTATTTTATATCCTGTACTGCTATATCTTCTTTGTTCCAATAATTCTTCCCTTATTCATAGATTTGACAGGTAAAGTATTCCATGCTCTCCTAATTTGCTTGTTATGTAAATCATGTACTCATTTTGACCTTATCTTGGTATATGGTGTGAGATATTGGTCTATGCTCAATTTCTGCCAAACTGTTTTCCAGTTTTCCCAGCAATTTTTTGTTATATGGTGAATTCTTTTCCCAAAATCTTCTATCTTTGTGTTTTCAAACACTGGATTGCTGTGGTCATTTACTACTGTGTATTGTATACCTAATCTATTCTACTCTATGCTATAAAAGTTCTAAACTTAGTCTGAACTAATTTTTTTTTCTTTCTTAAGAACACAAATTTTGAACAAGTTTCTTTATCTTTAAAATAACTGTATAGGAATTGTATCTATCAATGTTTTCAATTTAGAAACCAGGACTGTGTGTTCAAATAAGTTAAACTGATACATTTTGAAATTTTTCCTCAACTTTCCCAGAACTGAAATATGTATCTTTGAAGGAAGGTAGCTGAAATCCAAATACATTGTAAAGACCCACTTCTGTTTTCTATTTGGTTAAGTTTCTAATAGAATTCTCTACCTCAAGCGGTTGTTGTGAGCACAGTATTTTCTAGACGTTATTTAAAGTGTTAAATATGTAACGGCTGGAGGTTCTTCCTCTCTCTTTTTCATGTGGGTCTTCCTATATCATCTAAGTTGCAAGAAAAACTTAGTGGGTCCATATGTGCATAAAAATGATAGCTTTATAATTTTTAATGTTTACTTTATGAGTCAGGTAGAAGACACAATTAATTTAAAGTAAAGCACTGAGTGATCTAGCATAGTAAGAAGAGCAGCTGCAGATCATTTCCCTGTGAGCTTGGGATATAACTCTCCCACAAATGTGCAAACCAGTAGTGGGGAGTATAGAGGTTACATATGTAGAGAAGCCACATGTCACCTCAGTGGATGGCCCTTGTGAGAGGCCATGTGTGATTAAGTGTACACCTGTATCCAGGATGCAGCATGGAGGGGATATACTTAGGTAATATGTGTGACTAGGGCACTTATAAGAGGGACAACTGGTTCTTCTGACAATGAAGAGCCATTCTGTCTTCTGGTTGTCTCCTTAATCTTTTCTCCCTGTATTTGTTCCTACCTTTTTTTTTTCACATGACATGTGGCCTGTGCTAGGTATATGGCCTTGACTGGAGCGGGGGAAGGTTGCATTATCTGCCAGTTGTTGCTTCTGGCAACATTCAGGTGGCTCTGGTCAAGCCTCCGTCAGCAGCTAATCTCTACTTTCAGGTGGAGTGCTGAACTGAGATGCTACCTCTTTGTCCTCTGTAGAGGGAGAATGAACTTCAATTTCTCATCTAAGTCAAGACAGAGTGATATGATCAGATCTATTAATTAGTAATATTAATATGGCAACAATGATTAGGAAGCAATAAAGGAAGAGAGACAAGGAGATCTTTTTCTGGCTATTACAGTAGTTCAAATGAGAAGTAACAAAAGCCTAAATAAGAGCTAGTGCAAGTAGGAATTGAAGTAGTACAAATATAAACTTTGTGGAGGGAGAATAAAGTATAATTTACATGATGACTAACTGGATTTAGGTGGCAAAGAACAAGAAGGAGTTAAGATTTTGAGAGACTCTGAGAGATTGGAGGGTAATACTGAAGCAATAGATATGTTTATCTATCTATCTATCTATGATAAATGTGAATTGTGAGCTATTTAAAAAATTGTTCTTTGTCTCACCAGTTTCCTGTTAGATGATGCAAACACCCAGTTCTATCCCAGATTTTATTACTTCACTGACATAGCATTTGGAATTCTTAAAACATTGCTAGTTTAGTGAAAGTCCCCTAATGCTTTATGATAGATGAAGATCTCTCTTGTTCACTGACTCCAGGTACACGTATTAGCAATAGAATTCTACAGCCAATGACTACAAAACTCCAGTAGTGCTTATCTCATTATATAAGTGCCCCAAATGTGCTCCCTGTCATGTTTTATTTCTTAATTGAGGAATTAATGGAAACCTTTGAAATGTTCTATTCTCTGTGTGGGTTTTCCAGCTATTTTTTTTATAGCAATGAGGCTTGTCTAAATGATATACTTTTGTCTCCTTCTAATTTGTAAACATTCCTTGTGCTAAATGGATTTTGTACCATGATAGTATCTTGGAAGGAGACAAGATCTGTTGTGCGATTAAATCTGGAACATTGTGGGTCTGATCATTTAAGTCAGTAAGCTTTGCTTGAACTGCCTGACAAAACTAATTCTGCAGATGTTGCCCATAAGAAAGTTAATGAAAAAAGTCTGAGTGAACAAGCTGTTCCACCACAGCTTTTAAGAATAGGAAAAAAAAAGTATGTAGGCCTCTATGCAAATTTTGCTTGGGGATTATAAAAGTGATGCTCTGAAACAATTTTACCATTTTTAAAAGGTGGTGAGAATTGGAGGGGCATTTCAAATAAACTCAGCATGAATGGTATAGTGGAAAGAATCCCAAGTATTGACATCTAAGTTTGGAGTCTTGTTCTTATTCTTATTTATTCAATATCTGACAATAGGCAGATTAGTTTTCTTATTTGTAAAGTAGATACACTACTACCTGTTCCCTCTAAATTTTCAAATTTAACTTGAGTAAAGAGTTTTGTAAATTTTCAGGAGATATAAATATGAATTCTCTTTATTATTCAAATGAGTTGTGTGTGTGTTTAATGTGAATGTTTATATTTTTATAATTCCTCTTAGACTTTAAGTTTCTTAAAAGAAGCTATGCTTTCTAATTTTTTTGGGGGGAGGGTATTCTGTTTAGTGTTTAATAAAAATATTCTAGACACACAAGGTACACAATAAATGTCATTGACCTATTGCCTATGACAATGCAAAAGGGTAATGACTTCTCTCTAAATTTCTGAGTCAGTCATGATTGACAGTTGCTTTTATCATCCTTGTAATTCTGGATTGAATTAGTGTCTTATATAAGACAGAGCAAAATTTGATCCATTTTACTTGGTGCATTTGTAATAATTTTAGGAACTTTGCCAGCAGTTGGATCTTATTTTAATATTTCTGCATTACTTTTACCTTGGGACTTCTAATTTATTTACAAAGGTAGTAACTACTTCTATTTTATAGATGAAGAAAAATAAGTGAAGGAAGATAAGTGATTTGTAGGAAGCCCCATTAGGCATCATGGTTATTCATCCATATAACAAACATTTACTATGTGCTTACTACGTGCCAGGCATGTGCTAGGGATACAACAGTTGGTTGTCCTCAGTGAGCTTATATTCTGTTGTGGGAAACAGACTATATGAAGAAAATTAAATATAAGATATACCCAATGTGTTTATATGCACACACACATACATATACACACATACACATGTACACACACATACACATATATATTTTTACACACACACATATTTACTCCTGACACTAGCATCTGGCCAGATTAGGATGGGTTTCCTGTGGGAAGTAGCACTTGAGCTACGTTTTCAAAGAAGCTAAAGAATTTTCTGAGGAAGGGAAGAAGGGTTGCATTAGAGGCAGCAGTGATCACTTGTGCAAAGGAGATGAGATAGCAGGTGGAATGTCATGTAAAGAGATCATCATGTGGGACATAATGGCTGAAAGGTTGAGGACATGAAGGAGAGTAAAGTGTAATAAGCTTGGAAAGCTAGACTGAAGTTGTATTATAAAGTGTCTCAAAAACCAAATAGAGGAGTTCATATTTTATCCACAGTCAAAAGGGAGCCACTGGAACTTCTGAAGAAAGGAAATTACATTGTCTACCTGTGCTTTGGGGATATTATTTTGGCAGCTTTATGGAGAATGAATTAGAGAAAGAGAACAAACTAGACATATGGATGTCAATTAAGAGTGTATTGCATTGGTTTGGTTGAGATGGGATGAAGGCCTGAATTGGGGTCATTGTCCTGTGAGGGGAAAGAAGTATACTATAAGGAAAAATATTGTGTAGGGACACTCAATGATCTAAAGCATTAGACACGAGAGATGAGGTAGAGGGATGACTTGAGGGTGACTGAAACTATGAACCTGGGAGGCTTGAAGGATTGTGGGGGTCTTGATAGAAATAAGGAATTTAAAAGAAAGAAGGGTAAAGGAGGGAAGATAAGTAGGAAGAACAGAATATAACCTTGGTTTGAGTAAGGATAAAAGAACCTCAGTGGAAAGGTGGTCACTTAAGTTTCCCTTCACCAAAGAGATAGATGTTCAAGGCATTGGGTCTTCATTTCATTACTTGATCTCATCTCAGACCCAAAGAATATGCCCTTCACTTTCTGTATCTTATTTAATTAGGTTCTTTGTGAGGAGAACCTGCCACTTACACTGCTCTGCCTGTTTCCTTCTCTTCCATTTAGAGATGTGACCGAAATAAAAAGGTAATAGTTGATCTCTTATTAATGTGGGATTTACTGTTATTGGGAAATTGATGGATAAAGAAATAGGAAATCCTGCCTCTTGATCAACTGAACTCAACCCATTCACTCTGCAAGTATATTCTTTTCATTTTTTAAATGTCAGCCAAAACCTCTTTCTGCTAAGCATTATGGATGCCTAAACCAGATTAGATACAGTTCCCAAGAAATATTCCAGCAAATAGTTGCTAAAGTCATGAAAATAAACCCTGTCCTACATGTGCAGGCCATAAAATGAATTAGAAATATTTACATGCCCTATGATGATTTAAAATTGCTTGCCAAACTGATTTCCCTAATATTTCTTATAAGCTTATAGCTTTACTAAAAATTACGTGAAATAAGTTAAATAGCTTTTTTTCCTTCTAGTAAAAAGTTCACACTGTATAAAAAGGAGGAGGGAAATAAGTGACATCCTCTCTCTTCCCCCCAAGGGACAATAGTTTTTTAAATAAGAGAAATTTAAATTTGTCGAATGTGGACTGAATTTACAATTAATGGTAAATTGTGCATAGCACATTGTTTTATTTCTATTTTCAAATTTTTAATCTAATTATTAAATCTATTTTAATCTAAATTAATTTAATTTGAAAATATAATTTAAATGACATTTAAAATTAACTTTTAATCAGATCTAAAAAATAGTGTTAATAACTTAGCACCCACCCAGAAACACCTGGCCGTGTAACCTTGAGCAAGTTACTTAACCCCAATTGCTTAAAAAAAGTGTTAATAAAAAAAGACAACTACCAAAGTTGTTAATGATTAGTTGAAAAATCTACATTAGAGACCCACAATGAAAGACTAGATCCCTTTTCATTTTACCTCTCAGAATTCTGCCAAGTAGTTACAGGCATGCAGAAGAAGAAAATTTGGAAATGAGCTGGTAGAAGAAGGTATACAAGTTCCAAAATCATAGAGTATAGTTGTAAAACAACAGCCATTCATTTGATAGCTAAATTTATAATAAATCAGTCAGAGATGTAGATTTAGATATAAATCTACCAAGTAGCCACAAAGACCCTTGACATGTCTGCTATTTGTGGAGAACTGGCAATTAAAGAATCAATTAGAATTATTCTCATTGAATAAGGTCTTTCTGAGATGACTAACTAGACTATACATTGATTTTTATTATATTTCTTAACAGTTTCCTTGGCCACATGTATTTCTATAAAGTCAATTAGTTTTATAAAAAAATTTTCCTTCACTCATATTAATTTGATACTGAGTCTCCAATTTGCTCCCTAAGTTATTGAGCTTTCCTGTGTCTGTATTTTGTATTATATTTTATATTATCAGAAGATTATAAGACTAGAAGAGACCATAAGAGGTCAATATTATACTGGATTTCATGAGAGTAGAGGAAAATTGGAATGGATAACACACACACAAACACACACACACCGACTGCTGAAAAATGAGTTATATGGAACTGTATATTTCTGGAACAATTCATCAGTCTAAGACACTGAAGCCAGTGGCACCATATAAATATTGTATTAGCAATACAGATTATTTTTACAACATGAAACATATGATAAAGAATGATAGAAGGCTTGAGACTCTATAAGTGCAAGTAAGTCTGTGCTCCAGTGACCACCCCCTACCATACAAATAAGCTTTGCATCTCAAATGATACTTATAACATGGTAAAGATAGGCTTGAGAGAGAGCAGAAACTAAGTCAAACTTTCAATTGATTTTATGTCATGAAAGTAATTTTTAGAAACATTAACTTAAGATCTAGAATTGTTTTCACTCCTAATGGCTATTACACACACACACACGTATATTTATATTCCTGTGCATATGTATGTGTATATCCATGTATGTGTGCTTGTGTATATATGTATATATACATATATATGTATGTGTACATGTTTATAATTTTCATCTTTCCTTCCCCTTTCCTCACAGAAGGGTCAAAAGAGATAATCTGTGAATAATTTTTGAAAATTCTATGACAAGAAAATTGAACATATTTGTGCAATACTTAATTGTGCTTGAGGAACATGTCATTAAGAGAAAAAAACAGAAATAATATCAGCACTTGAAGAAACAAATTAAATTTAAAACCTTAGCACAAAATAAATGTTTTGTTTCTTTAAGGAATAAATTATAATTAAATATAAATTTCATATCTTTAAAATATTAGCATCTATATACTGAATAGAATTATCAAGTGATATGTTCTTTGTAAATGAACATCTTTTCTGTTCTTTTTTAAGCAATTGTTTCACTATGAGCTATATTTAATTTTAACTTCACCACAATATTTGCAAAAATAACTAAAAATGTCTTTTATGATAAATTGTCTTTTATGATAAAAAATTGTCTTTTATGATAAAACTACTTGTTGACTATATCTGATGTTGCATTTGCAATACAATTAACAATATCATAGTATTTCCCTCTCTCTCAAAAAAGTAAAAAAGGAAATAGGATCAAAGATCACAACATTCAAGAAATATAAATGGATTCTTTTTTTAGGCAGGGTAATTGGGGTTAAGTGACTTGCCCAAGGTCACACAGCTAGTATGTGTTAAGTGTCTGAGGCTGAATTTGAACTCAGGTTCTCCTGACTCCAGGGCCAGTGCTCTATTCACTGCACTAGTATAAGTGGATTCTAAAGGGTCATTGGAAAACTTGTCTTGAGAAACTTGAATTAGAAGGTAATGAATTGATTCATGTAATTATTTCTAGGTTAAGCATTAAGTCAGAGAGAAACATTATCTGAATAATCCTGTACCTTGAAGACAGGTTGTCAGACAATACTAGGCAAGTTACTTTCTCTAGGCTCCACTTTCTTCATTTGAAAAATAAAGCAATCATCATAAAAAACCTAGTCTTCTTTAACCTCTCAATCTATGTATGATCTTATGACTTAGGTTTAATCTTGATTCTACTTTGAGGCATTGGAAAAGTTATTTAACTTGTACTCAAGTTAACCCATTTCTAAATTTGGGACAATAACAATATCTATACTTCCTCTCTCTCAGGGATGTTGTATCAATGAAATATTGAGTGTAAAATAGTGTATAAATTTCAACTTCTTCTATTGTACCTCTATGGTTTCCAGTTATAGTTTTCATGTAAAAAGTCTCTTAATGGATACTTCATTTATGAGGAGAGATCAGCAATTATGAAAAGTGATCAAGTAAGATAAAAACAATTATTGAAATATATTAAATATAGCCTTAGATGTTGAGCAAATTGCATATGATGATTGCTGATAGCACTAAAGTTTAAAATGCAAATTTGAATGTGAACTTCACAATGACAACCATAATGAGACTAAGTATAAAATATATTAAAAAGAGCATGTCATTGAAGAGGTGCAAAGACCTATTACGGTAGAGGGAAAGAAGGGAGGGAGGGAACCTTACTGTCATTGGATTTGGCTCAAAGAGGGAATAACATACACACTCCGTTGGGTATTAGAAATCTATCTTACCCTAGAGGAAGTAGGAGGGGAAAGGGGAAGTAAAAGGGAAGGGAGGTGGGTAGAAGCAAGGGCAGATTGAGAGAAGTGGTGGTCAGAAGCAAAACACTAATGAGGAGGGAAAGGGACAAAGGAGAGAAAAAAGGATAAACAGAGGGAAAATAGGAGGGAGAGAGACAAAGTTAGTAATCCTAACTGTAAATGTGAATGGGATGAACTCTCCCATTAATACAGAAGTGGATTGCAGAGTGGACTAAAAACTATAATCCTATAATATGTTGTTTACAAGAAACACATTTGAATCAGAGAGATATACACAGAATAAAGGTGAAAGGCTGAAGCAGAATATATTATGCTTCAGTTGAAGTAAAAAAAAGGCAAGGGAAGCAATCCTGATTTCAGACAAAGCAAAAGGAAAAATAGATCTACTTAAGAGATAAAGAAGAAAACTACATCCTGCCAAAAGGCACCATAGGCGATGAAGTAATATCAATACTAAATATACATACACCAAATGGCATAACATCCAAATTCTTTGAGTACAACTTAAGTGAGTTATAGGAAGAAACAGACAGCAAAAATAAACTAGTGGGGAATATCAAACTTCCCCTCTCAGAACTAGATAAATCTAACCACAAAATGAACAAGAAAGAAATTAAGGAGGTGAATGGAATTTTGAAAAAAGTTAAATATGATAGACCCCTGAAGAAAACTGAGCACAGATAGAAAGGAATATATCTCTCTAAGTGGTATGTGGCACCTACACAAAAACTGACCATGCATTAGAGCATAAACACTCATAATCCAATGCAGAAAGGCAGAAATATTAAATGCATCCTTTATAGACCATGATACAACAAAAATTACATGTACTAAAGGGCCATAGAAAGATAGAGTAAAAATTAATTGGAAACGAAATAATTTAATCCTAAAGAATGAATAAATGGGGGGCGGAGTCAGGATGGCAGAGTAGAAGCAGGACCTCCCCGCTGCTCTGGTTTCCACCTTGCCCAATCCATGGGGACTCTAAACAAACTTTGGAGCTGCAGAACCCACAAAATGACACAGAGAAGCTAACCTCCCAGGGAGGACAGCCCAGCAGGCTGGCAGGAACTGGCTAGCACAGTGCTCTGGCAGCAGAGCCCAGCTACACACCAAGGCTTTAGCTCCAGGGAGGGCCTGACCACCAATGGGCCTGACCAGTGCTGGCTGGAGGGACTCCAGATCAGCAGCAGCTGTGGCTGTTTCCAGAATTATCAACACACAGATGCAAAGGACAAAGTGAGAGGTCAGTGCAGTCTGGCCTTTGGGACCCAGTAAGTGGGAGTGCATGCTTTTGCCGCCGAGGGCCAGAAGCTGCTGAGACATTGGTACAGCCAGCAAGCTCCAAGTGGAAGCTTCAGCTCCTGGCCTGCAAAGTGTAGGGGGACCAAGCACCAGTCTGAGGGGGTAATTACTCTTGCTTTAACCTTCTTGGATCTGGATTGCAGTCTAAGGTGGAGGTACTGTGGTGTGTGTCCAGCTTGCCAGAGCGTGTGGAGGCCTTAGAAAGGGCACCCATCTAATACCTCTGGCAGCTGAGAAAACCCCAGCATTTGAGACAAATGCTGCCCTGTCTGGTGGCAGAGTCTTACTGTGGCAAAATGCCCAGGGGTCAAGTGACTGAGGGGTGACATGACCAGGCAAAGGAAACAAAGCAGACAGAAGATTCCAACATTAGACTCCTATTTGGGGGACAAAAAAGAGCAAAGCATGGGACAGAAGGAAGACAGTGAAGTCAGAACTCCTGCACCAAAAACTTCAAAGGAAAATACAAGCTGGTTACAAGCCACAGAGGACCTTAAGAAGCAGCTAAGAGAAGTGGAGGAAAAATTGGGAAGAGAAATGAGAAAATGCAAGAAAATTATGAAATGAGAGTCAACAGCCTGACTGAGGAAAATACTACCTTAAAAAATAGACTAACTCAAATGGCAAAAGAGGCTCAAAAAGGCAATGAGGAGAAGAATGCCTTAACAAGTCGAATTTGTCAGATGAAAAAAGAATCTCAAAAGCTCACTGAGGAGAATCATTGCTTCAGAATTATATTGGAGCAAATGGAAGCTAATGACTTCATGAGAAATCAAGATGCTGTTAAACAGATACAAACAAATGAAAGAATAGAAGTCAATGTGAAATATCTCATGGGAAAAACCACTGACCTGGAAAATAGATCCAGGATAGATAATCTAAAAATTATTGGACTACCTGAAAGCCATGATCAAAGTAAGAACCTAGAAATCATCCTCCAGGAAGTTCTCAAAGAAAACTGCTCTGATGTTTTAGAACCAGAGGGCAAAATAGAGGTTGAAAGAATCCACCAATCACCTGCTGAAAAAGATCCCCAAAAGAAAACTCCTAGGAATATTATAGCCAATTCCTGTGAATATAATATCACATTAAGGAGAGAATATTACAAGCAGCCAGGAAGAAACAATTTGAATATTGTGGAGACACAATCAGGATAACCCAGGATCTGGCAGCTTCTACACTGAGGGATTGAAGGGCTTGGAATATGATATTCTGGAGGTCAAAGGAGCTGGGATTAAAACCAAGAGTCACCTACCCAATAAAACTGAGTATTATGTTTTAGGGGAAAATATGGTCATTCAGTGGAATAGAGGACTTTCAAGTATTCTTGTTTAAAAAACCAGAGTTGAATAGAAAAATTGGCATTCAGATACAAGAAGCAAGAGAAGCATGAGAAGGTAAACAGGGAAAAGAAATAATAAGGAACTTATCAAAGTTGAACTATTAACATTCCTCCTTTGAAAAGCAATAATTGTAACTTATGAAACTTTTCTCCATAGTTGAAGGGAATATATGTGTGTGTGTGTGTGTGTGTGTGTGTATGTATATATGTCTATATATGAGGATATATGGGCATATGAATACATATGTGAATGCATGTACATATATTTACAGGTATACATAGGTAGAGGGCACAGGACCAATTTAACAGGAAGGAATGATTCTTAAAAGGTGAAATTAAGAGGTGAGAGAGGAATATAATGAGAGGAGAAGGGGAGAGACAGAAGGGGGTAAACTATCTCATATAGAAGAGGCAAGGGAAAATGGTTACAATGGAAGGGAAGAATAGGAAGGCAAAAGGGCATGGGTCAACCTTATTCCCATTGAATTTGGCTTGAGGAGGGAATGAAATACACACTAAATAGGGTATCTCACCCTCCAGGAGAGTAGGGGGGGAAGGGATGAGAGGAGGGATGATGGAAGGGAGGGCAGGCTGGGGGGGAGAGAAGTTGGGAGCACCCACATTTGAAAAGGTATGGGATCAAAGTAGAGTATAGTACAAGTGGGAGGTGGGATAGGAGGGAGGGAAATATAGTCAGTCTTTTTTTTTTTTAAGTAATTTGGGTTAAGTAACTTGCTCAAGGTTACATGGCCAGTCTTCTCGGGGTGTGGTGCCACGTGTCTGAGCCAGGATTCGATCCCCGGGTCATCTCAACACTGGGCCCAGTGCTCTTACTCTCTGTGCTACCTGGCCACCCCTCCGTCTTTTACAATATATCTACTATGTTATTGTTTTGCATTAGCCACACATGTACAACCTATACTGAACTGCTTATCTTCCCAGTAAGGGTGGGAGAAGAGGGAGGAAAGGAATGAATCTGGAGTTCAAAGTTTTAAAATCAAATACTCAAATACACACACTCACACACATATATACTATTATTATTACTATTTTACATGTAATTGTGAGATAAGATATACAGGCACTGGGGCATAGAGATCCACTGGAAAAGTCGAAAGGGGTATGGGAGAAAATATGGGACAGAGCAGATTGTAGGAGGGGATATCCTGTGGGACTGCTATTTTGGGGTGGTGGGTAGGGGAAAAATGGGGAGAAAATTTGTAACTCAAAATCTGGCTGAAATGAATGATGTAAATCAGAGGTTAATAAAGCATTTGAAATTAATTAATTAAAAAAAGGAATGAGTAAGTCAAACATCTAATCATAGAAACAATCGATAACTTCATCTAAGAGAATTTCGGTAAATGACACAGCATACCAAAACTTATGGAATCCAGTGAAAGTGGTTCTTAGGAGATTTATTTTTTAATCTTTAAATGCTTACATGAATAAAATAGAGAAAGAGGAGATCAATGAATTGGACATGCAACTAAAAAGTTAGAAAAAAAAACAAATTAAAAATTCACAATTAAAAACCAAATTAGAAATTCTGAAAACCAAAGAGATCAATAAAATTGAAACTAAGAAAACTATTGAACTAATAAATAAGAGACCTCGTTATATGGAAAAAACCCAAATAAAATAGATAAACCTTAAGATAATTTTACTAAAAAGAAAAGAAAGAAGAAAACCAAAATACCAGTATCAAAAATGAAAAGGGTAAATTCGCCACCAATGAAGAGGAAATTAAAACAATAATTAGCAGCTATTTTGCCCTACTCTAAGCCAATAAATCTGATGATCTAAGTAAAATGATGGAATAATAATAAAATTAAAGTTATTCAGATTAACAGAAGAGGAAATAAAATACTTAACCCCATTTCAGAAAAAGAAATCGAACCAACCATCCGTGAATTCCCTAAGAAAAAATCTGCAGGGCCAAATGGATTTACAAGTGAATTCTACCATATATTAAAAAAAATAATTCCAGTACTAAATACTTGGAAATATATAAATATATAAATAGTAAATATTTGGAAAAATAGGCAAAGATGAAGTACTGACAAATTCTTTTTATAATAAAAATATTGTGCTGATACCTAAATCAGGGAAAGCCAAAATGAGAAAGAAAATTATAGACCAATTTCTCTAATGGATATAGATGCAAAAATTTTAAATAAAATACTAGCCAAGAGATTATGGCAATTATTATGAGGATAAAACATTATGACCAGGTAGGATTTATACCAGGACTGCAGGGCTAGTTCAATATTAGGAAAGATATTAGCATAGCTGGCCATATCAATATCAAAATGAACAGAAATCACAAGTATCTCAATAGATAGAGAAAAAGCTTTTGACAAAATATAACACCCATGTATATTAAAAACACTAGAGAGCATACAAATAAATGGGGTTTTCCTTAAAATGATACATAGCATCTATCTAAAACCATCAGCAAACATTATATATAATGGGAATAAATTAGAAGCATTTCCAATAAAATCAGGGGTGAAACAAAGATGTTAGTCATCACAATTCTTATTCAATACTGTATTAGGAATGTTAGCTTTAGCAATAAGAAAAAGGAATTACAAAAGGCAAAGAAGAAACAAAGCTATGACTCTTTGAAGATGATGTCATGGTATATGTATTGAATCTTAGAGAATCAACTAAAAAAACTACTTGAAATAATTAGCAACTTTACTAATTATAAGGGATATAAAATAAACTCATATAAATCATCACCATTTCTATATATTACCAACAAAGGCCAGCTGCAAGATATAGGAAGTGAAATTCCATTTAAAGTGCCTGTAGACAATATAAAACATTTGGGAATTTACTTTCAAAGACAAACCCAGGAACTATATGAACACTATTACAAAACACTTGACATGCAAGTAAAGTCAGATATAAATAATTGGAAAAATATCAGTTGCTCATGCTGAGCTAAAATAATAAAAATGATAGTTCTACCTAAATTAATGTACTTATTCAGTGCCATACCAATCAAACTACCAAAAATGTTTTATAGAGTTAGAAAAAAGTAATAGAAAAATTCATCTGGAAGAACAAATGGTCCAGAATATCAAGGGAATTAATGAAAAGAAATGCATTGGAATGTGGCCAAGCCATACCAGATCTAAAACTGTATTATAAAGCAGCGATCATCACAACTACTTGGTACTGGCTAAGAAATAGAATGGAAAAGGTTAGGTACACAGAACATAGTATTCAGTTACTATTGTAATCTACTGTTTGATAAACTCAAAGTCACCGGCTTCCAGGATAAAAAAAAAAATCACTATTTGACAAAAACCGCTGGGAAAACTGGAAAATGGTATGGCAGAAACTAGGTCTAGATCAACATCTTACACTGTATACAAACATAATGGTATAAATGGTTACAATCAAAATGGTTACACAATTTATACATGATACTGTAAGCAAATTAGGAGAGCAAGGAATAATTTACCTGACAGACCTTTGGAGAATGGAAGAAATTTATGACCAAACAAGAGATAGAGAAAATTGTGAAATGCCAAATGGATAATTGTGATTACATTAAATTAAACAGTTTTTGCACAAACAAAACCAATGTTACCAACATTTGAAGGTCAGTAGAAAGCTAGGAAATAATTTCTACAGCCAGTATCTCTAATAAAGTCTTCATTCCTAAAATATATAGAGAACTGACTGAAATTTGTAAGAATACAAGTAATTCCTCAATTGATAATGGTCAAAGGATAGGAACAGGCAGTTTTCAGATGAAGAAATCAAAGCTATCTATAGTCATACTAAAAAATGCTCTAAATTACTATTTATTAGAGAAATGCAAATTAGAATAACAACGAGATACTATAGCATACCTATAAGATTCACTTACATGACAAAACAGGGAAATGATAAAATGTTGGAGAAGATGTGTAAAAATTTAAAGACTAATGAATTGTTGGTGGAGTTGTGAACTGATCTAACAATTCTGGAGAACAATTCAGAACCATGCCCAAAGAGCAATAAAACTGTATATGCCCTTTCATCAAGCAATATCACTCCTAGGTTTGTATCCTAAAGAGATCACAGAAAAGGGAAAAGGACCCACGTATATAAAAATATTTATAGCAGTTCTGTTTGTGGTAGCAAAGAATTGGAAATCAAGTGGATGCCTCTCAATTGGGGAATGACTGAACAAATTGTGGTGTATGAATGTAATAGAGTGCTATTGTGCTATAAGAAATGATGAACAGGAGGATTTCAGAAAAACCTGGAAAGATTTAAATGAACTGATGCTTAGTGAAGTGAGGAAAACCAGGAGAACATTGTATACAGCAACATTGTTTGCTGACCGATATTCCTTTTATCAGCAATGCAAAGATCTAAGACAATACTAAAAGACTCATGATGGAAAATGCTATCCACATCTGGAGGAAAAACTATGGAGTCTGAATGCAGATCAAAGCATATTAGTCTCTCTCTCTCTCTGTCTCTCTGTCTCTCTCCCTCTCTGTCTCTGTCTCTCTCTCTCTCTCTCTGTCTCTCTCTCTCTCTCTCTCTCTCTCACTCTCTCTCTCTCTCTCTCTCTCTCTCTCTCTCTCTCTCTCTCTCTCTCTCTCTCTCTCTCTCTCTCTCTCTCTGTCTCTCTCTCTCTCTCTCTCTCTCTCTCTCTCTCTCTCTCTCTCTCTCTCTCTCTCTCTGTCTCTCTCTCTCTCTGTCTCTCTGTCTCTCTCTGTCTCTCTCTGTCTCTCTCTCTCTCTCTGTCTCTCTCTGTCTCTCTCTCTGTCTCTCTCTGTCTCTCTCTCTCTCTTTTGTCCCATGGTTTTCCCCTTTTGTTCTGATTCTTCATTAGCAACATGGCAATGTGGAAATATGTTTAATATGATTGTACATGTATAGCCTAAAAACCATCACACTTAAACTCAATAAGCAGCAATAATTACTTATGCTGGCTGCCAGTATAGAGGAAGAGAGGTTTCCAGGGGTAAAAAACCTTCATGCTTCCTCTAACAATAGTCCAGTGTTGTGCACCCCATCACTATTTGCTTAACACTTGACTGTGTAAATTTAGGGGAGACTGTTGCGAAAAAGTATTATAAATCAATATGAAATAAAATGTCAGAGTGTTTTAGCTGCTAATAAAGACAATTTTTAAAAGATAATGTGACACAATAAAACAGACATGGGGAAAGAAAAATCACTTCATTCTCCTTTTGCTGTTTTTGTTCGATGGTTCCCCTTTCTTTTTCTACTAGTAAATCTTGGATTAGGTTTCCTACTTCCATCTTCTGTATCCTATTAGATATGCTTTTCCTTGTCTTTCTTGGGTTTCCCTGTTCCTAGCTCCCTAATATTTTAATAAGCATGTAACTTTTAAAAAATCATGTACTATTTATGCCCGTCCTTTCCTCTACTCCCTGAAAAAAGCACATCTAATACATGTTTTATATGGAAATTTAGTAAAAAGGAAAACATACAAGATCTTTGCTGAGGGAAAGGGGAAGGTGGTGAGTAACAGATTTAAACAATGGAAAAAGTATTCCATATTTCAGAGTTTTCTGGTATAAGGAACCAAAAAAAGGTCTTTTCTTACTCTTTCCTGGCTTCCTCTTCCCAACTTCTTATCCCTTTGCCACAGGTTATCATCTATTATATCAGCTGAGATCCAGCTCTCTTGCTATGGATCTCATAGATAAAGTTCTGACATTTTGAACTTTTGGAATTTGCAAGATACCAAATGCATATAGAGTAAAGAATAACATTTTGTTTTACTGTAAATAAAATTCAGAAAGCACAAAGCACCCAAATGATCACATAAACATATATAACAGATAGAACATACACGATAAATTATAGGTTCCTCTTTGAAAGTAATTCAACTTCAGGTTAAAGTTCCTTGAGGGCAAGTTTGTTTCATTTTTGTCTTTATATTCTGAGAATGTAGCATTTTGCCAACCTCATAGGCTTATTAAATGCTTTTTGTTTGATTTATTAGGTTTGCCTTGAGGAAATACCTTGACATTTTGCTGAAATTCTTCTCTCCTACAGGGTCCTGTAAGGTCCTTCACAAACTTGCAGTGCCAACATGTGGTTTGAACCTTACACACACACACACACACACACACACACACACACACACACAGAGAGAGAGAAAGAGAGAGAGAGAGAGAGAGAGAGAGAGAGAGAGAGAGAGGAGAGAAAGTTTAGGGTTTCTGGGATCCTACCTCCTTCCAATCAAATCTTTACAATTCAAATAACTCATGGAAAAATCAAGGAACAATATACAAATTTTCTGTTCTTCCTTTCCACCCTTATGTTGTAGCTTCATAACATTGATCTCCAGTCTACAGGGGCCACATGCATGATTCTTATCTCTATTGAGGCACGTTTCTCAGGAACACCACTTTCTTCTTTAGAACACCAAATCCCTAAACTCTCAAATTTGATATTATCTTTACAGAACCATCCAGACTCACCAAATCTCCCTTTCCTTGTTAGAAGACTGGAACCTGTGTTATACAGATTAAGAAATCTCTAGTCTCCCTCCTCTACATAGAGGGCTGTGATATAGGAACAATGAGCCATTAAAGCAACACATGTCTACCTTTGCCTTATGCTTCACCAGGAAATTCTGATGCTCTACTAGTGCTCTGATTGCTTCCATGTCTTGGGCCAGGAAAATCCCCTTTCAGGTATTCAATCTATAATATGCCCAGAAAGTGAACATATGTTGTTCCTATGTACTTTTGCTTCAAGGTAGACATTAATAACTCATCCCTCCCTCCCTTCCTACTTGCCATCCATGTTTAACTCATCTTCTGATGTATGGAAGAGCAAGGAAAAGAATGAAGAGTCAAATTAGCAGGCATGTACTAAACACTTAATATATGCCAGCTATTGGACTATAGGAAGAGTGTCAGGGAATAGTCTTTTAGTTCTCTTTTCTACACCCCCATGGAGGGTGTGTTCCTCTAATACAAATTTTGTTTTCTTAAGAGTACTAACTAACAACATCTTCTTGTGGACAAATTCATTCACGGACACTTGATTTTTGTCCTCTTAATAGGACACCAATGAACAATGCCTACACTTCATGGAGAAAAAGGTATAGATAAGGAAAACTTCCAGAGGCTCACATCAAGGAAAACTCACAAAACTCATTAAGAAACTCCTGATCACTACACTTCCAAATTAATACATAACTTGGTTGGTTATTGTCCTTGGTGCTGGAAGAGGACAAAAATAACATCACTATGTTGGAGTCAAGGCAAGCTCATATTGGTTTGATCAGCCACAGTATATGATACATATGTGTGTATGTGTGTGTATATGTTTATATATACATATATAAATGTAAACATATTTTAATAGCTTCTTCATATCCTCTCACCTCTACTACAAAAATATGTAGATAAAATAATTTCATCCCAGAGCATGTTAGAAGCAATCAATTAAATCAATGACTAATATCTGAACTCATTGAAGGATTGTCTAAATTGGCATATATGGAACAAGAAAACAGAAATATAACTGATTGGTATAGAAGATAGACCATTAAAAGTAGAATCAACTGACCTATGTTCAAGTCCTAGTACTGATGTCTATATTCAGTGTAACCTTGTGTAGGTTAATTCATCCCACTTTCTTTATCTGTAACATAGGGGAAAATGGTGATATTCACACTAATTTAGAGGTTTGCTGTGAGGATTAAATGAGCTTATATATGTGTGTGTGTATATATATATATATTTATGGATGTGTAACATCCATTTATATAAATATATGTATTTATAGAGAGAAAAAGAGAGTGTGTGTGAGAGAGAGGGTGTCAGGGTCTTTAATAGAAAGATGTTTACATATACATATAGTATAAAAGAATTATTAGTACTGCATATAACATTTAAAATTCAACCAGATCAAGAAAAATGCTGTCTTGTATGAGTTTTTTTTTTTTTACAGGGAAAAAATATAACATTTTAGTTTCAGTTTGTGAGGAGTCATAACAACTTGGTAGTAGACTACCTATGTGACCTTTTCTTCTTGGTCTTTTGTGTTGGATATTCATCCAAGTCATTTCTGAAAACTCATCAGTGTCCCCCAGGGCGCTGTCCTTGACTTCTTCTCCTCTTCCTCTATACTATTTCACTTGGTGATTCCATCAGGCCCCAAGACTTTAATGAATCTTTCTATGTTGATGATTCTCAAATCTATTTGTTCAGCTCCAATTTATCTTCTGACCTTTGGTCTTACTTCTTCAGCTATTTATTGAATGTCTAACTGGATACCCTGCAAACATCTTGATCAAAACTAAACTCATTATCTTTCCCTCCAAAGCCACTCTGCTTTCTAACTTTCCTATTACTATTGAGGTTACCACCATCCTCAGTCATACAGACTTACAACCTAGATACCATTCTTAATTCTTCACTTTCATCATCCATATCCAAACATTGTGAATGCCTGTTAATTTAAGCTTCATACCATGTCTTACACACTCCCCTTTCTATTTTTTGACATTTTCACCACCCTGATGTAGGCTTTCACTCACACCTGAACTATTACAAAATTCTACTAGTCAATCTGCCTACCACGACCTCCTACTTGGCAACCTATCAAACACCTATCACCTCTAAGAACATATATAAAGTCCTCTGTTTGACATTGAAAGCCTTTTTAACCTGCCTCCCCCCTCATCTTTCCTTATACCTTAAACACCATCCCCAACATGCACATATATACACATACATACATACACATGCATGCACACTTTATAATTCAGTGACACTGGTTTCCTTGTTGTTACTTGCACAAAATAATTTGTCTCAACACTTTGCATTCATTTTCACTATCTGTCCCCCATGCCTGGAATGTCTTCCCTCCTCTTGTCCTACTGGGATTTTTGACTTTCTTTAGTTCTGAGCTAAAATTTTTGGAGAAGGAAATGGCAAAACCTCTCCAGTATTTTTGCCAAGAAAACCCCAAATGGGGATCATGAAGGGTCAGACATGTCAGAAATGACTGAACAACAAAAGTCTCATTTTCTCTCTGAAGCCTGTCCTAATACTCCTTAATTTTAGTGCCTTCCCTCCACTGATTATTTCAAATTTATTCGTATGCAGCTTGTTTGTATTTAACTGTTTGCATGTTTTCTCCCTTATTATACTATAAATTCTTTAAGAATAGGCACTTTCTTTTGCCTTTCTTTGTATTCTCTGCTTAGCACAATGCCTGACACTTAGTAGGTGTTTATTAATAAACATTAATAAACATCTACTTCTTAAATGCATTGGACATGGAATCAAGAAGACTTGAATGGAAAACTTGACTGAAACACTTATTAGTAAGCCTCTATGCCTATAGGTAAGTCATTTAATCTATTTGAGCCCCATTTTCCTTGTCTTGAAAATAGAGATAATGCTACCTGTAGAATCTATCTTGTTCTTGTGAGTCTTAAAGTATTATTTAAATATCAGCTCTTAATAAAATTCTTGATGCTTATTTGTGTAACTACCAATTATTGTCAATGTGCATTTATCACTAAAGCAGTGAAGAAATGTTTTATATTTGAAAATTCTTTTTCTGTGGTAGTATTTGTTGACTAACCTTCATCCTCAGATGTCTGATTTAGGGGATTGATAGTATCACACATATCAAAGATGAAAAAACCTTGGAAACTCAGAAGAAGTTTTTACTATTTCTTTTATTGCTTTTAGATAGAGGGGAATATAAGAGGTTAGCTATCCTTAGTTAATCTTAGGGAATTAAATCCATCTGAGTAAAACCAATTGGAAATGGTTTTTTATCTCAGGCCTTGGTCCTTTTGTTCTGCAATAACTGCAGCCATTTAAAGTAAATTGTCCATTAAAGCACTACTCTGGCTTTTGACAAATTGCATCAAACTGTTTGCTTCCTCCAGGGAAACACAAACCTGAGTAGTGTGGTTTTATTTTTTCTGCTTGACATATAGGTTGCCTGAACTCGAGGCCTCAAATGCTTTTAGGTGGTGTATACAGTAACTCAAAGAGGTTATATATGGTCCAGTAGAGTTGAAGTGAAGACATTAAAAACTAGTAGCTTATCTTGGGTGATGACAAAGAATTGCTCTTGCACCCATGCCATTCATCATTTTCAAAACATTTCACACTTTTTTTTAACCAATGTAATGTAAGTCCAGTCTAGCAGAACTAGCCATGATTATAAATCCTGTATTTGGTTATAGAGTCACTAAACACTATGGAAATGACTCTGACGGTTTTCAAATGGAAAATTCAAAGAAGTTTTTGATGTTTTACTATATATCATGAATTGGCCCACTGAGGGAAATTGAACCTGCTAATTGAAATTAATTAAATTATTCATTGAGTTCTTATTGAAGTTTAATTGACAATTATCAGATAAAAAAATATCCTCTCAGTTTATTTTCAGATTCGTCAGTATCAGTGTTAAATAGGAAACTTTTACCATTAGTGAATTATAAATTCTGTTTTGGTTGATTGATTATGTATGCTCTGTGCCAAGGATAATTGTAAATTCAGCTTAAAAAATAGAGATTTCTATCAAGAAAGAAATCTGAGTTTCAATTCCATCTCTGTTATCTAGCCAAGCCAATTAAACTCACTGGGTATCTTGGTTTCTGCATCTTTAAAATGAGGGAGATGAACAATCGACCTCTAAGTTTCCCTTTAGCCCTAGATCCATGACTCTATAAATGGAGGGGACTGATTTTTTGAGACCTACTAAATAACTTTATTTTATATTTGCTTATTTTGGCTACTTGATTATTTAAATGGGAGAGATTTGATACTGAAAGCTATGTTCCCTAAAACCTCTTTACCCAGGAAGATCACTTCTACCCTCTATTTCACAAACTGGAAATACACTTAATTTCTTATTTGCTTTTCTCTTTAATTGATTGACTGTTCCCAGAACAGCCATTGTAAAGAGAATGTCTATTCTATTGTGTCTTCAGTTCTTTTCAGTTTACACTCCTGATTTGTCAGACTTTCTCTACTAAAAAACTGGATTCCTAATTAAAACAAACAAGCAAAACAACCACCACCCCCCTGCCAAAAAACCCCTCCAAACTAAGATTAGCCAAGTATTTGGTTGTTTTGATAAAAATGGGAGTGGACAGCACAAGATTGTTGATTATGGTAGTCAGTAGATCTGTGTTCTCATTGTGTTGTGATATTATACATTCAATATATGAATAAATGAATGAAGATATTTATTTCATGATTAATAACTAGAGAATTACAATCAGTATGATGATAACTTTAATTCACAAAATGACAGTTTTAATGGTTTAACTAAAACATAAAGGCATTTCCCAAATGTCTTGTTATCCAGGAAACCCAGACCCAAACAGTGTTGTGTATAGCACCTAATCACATATTACAGGTAATTCTGGTTAAATGATGCAGGAAAATCTATAAAGCTCCATAATAGATCTGATTATATGATACTATCCAATATTAGAAAACATATTTCAGAAATTAGTAATAAATGTTTCAAAATAAAAACATAAAAATGATAAATTTTAAATCTATTTCCAATCTTTTTTTCTCAATGCCCGAAGGATTTGTTTTTACTGCCCAGCTCTTTTTGAAGACAGTGGCATTTCTTCTCTGAGATTATTTCTGTGGAGATTTACGTAAGAGTGGGATAAAAAATAGATCTTTTCATTTTTCCTATAGCCTCTTTCTCTGAGTTGCTTTACAGAACATTAGCCTGTTAAACCTTATAGCATTCTTAGAAGTGAAACTGGCTGGAGTGTCCTAGTATATTACTGTGAAAATGGAGAGACAGAACTATTATCTGGATTTCTCAAGGTAACTCAGAGGTCAAATATGTAAGACTAAAATAATTTCCCAATTTTTATATTAACAGCCTTAGCAGCTAGTTTGGATATTGATTCACAGGTAACAATCAGCTTTAATAAACCAATATTTTAAGTTAAGGGGTAGAACAGATTTATTTTTATTAATGGTTTTATTTTATGATTTATTAATGGCAGCATTTTATGCTGTATGCCTCTCTCACAGAGAAACATCTCTCACAATTAATATTTTAAAAAAAGAGGGAAAAAAGCAAGACCAATTAACACAGTTAAAAAATCTGATGCTATTTACAAGTTCCACTTGTGGAGTCTTCTTCCTCTGCCAAGAAGTGAGGGGGTATTATCTTCTCATATCTCATTAATGGAGCCAAGCTTGGTTTTTATAATTTCATAATAAAATTTCAATTGTCTTATGATGGTTATTCTTTACTTTTACATCGTGGTGATTTTTCTTTATATTTGCATTGTTATTGTCTTTGCATGCTTTATTCTTCTGTTCCTGCTTACATCATTTTGTACCAGTTCATGTAAGTCTTTTCATGTTCCTCTCTCTTATAATGTTTGGCATTTCTTATATCATTTCATTGCATTCATGTACCACATTTCAAAACATAGATCATTAATTAAATTATCTCAATTCAAATTGTTTAATTAAAAATCATTAATATGGGTAGCTAGGTGGTGTAGTGAATAGAGCATTGGCCTTGGAGTCAAGAGGACCTGAGTTCAAATCTGGACTTAGACACTTAACACAATAATTAGCCAGGTGACCTTGGGCAAGTCACTTAACTCCAATTGCTCTTCCCCCCAAAAAAGCAAAAACAATTTTAAAAAAGAAATATTGATTTGGGGAAGCTAGGTGGCACAGTGAGTAGAGCACCCACCCTGGAGTCAGGAGAACCTGAGTTCAAATACGGCCTCAGACACTTAAAAAGCTTACTAGCCATGTGATGTTGGGCAAGTCACTTAACCCCAACTGTCCTCCAAAAAGCAAAAAAAAAATCATTAATATTTGGTGGACTTGAAAGTGAGTTAATGTGTTATATTTGAGAGTTTTTCCTTATCACAAGGATTTATGATTATGTATGACTTAGAATAATTTCCCCAATCTTTTCAAGTGTGAAGACCCTTTTTTAATGTAAAATCTTTCTGCAAGTTCCACATCAAAGCAGTTCTAATAACAGAACCCATTGTTTGAGAAAACACATTACAAAAAACTGCTATGAATACAGAAGGTCTTTTAAATTATTTTTGAGGCATAATATTTATATACCTTTCAAAAATAGCAATAGAAGTTTGTGTAAGACTTATTCTGTGTCTAGTCAACAGAAAGTATGTTTATAAGGTTACTTCTTTCTTATACTGAGTCATGCTGCATGTATCACTAGACCTAGTGTTCAAATGCATAGCTCTGAAAGTATCCATGGCTCATAGCTGGGGAACCATTGAGTTTGACTTTTATTCTTATTTCATATTTAATTAATAATTTATTTATTTTTCTTAGTTGAACATATGAAAATTTTGGGCATGGAATCTTGTAAATGCCCTTTGATATATTTATATTTAAAAATATGATTAAAGTTTCAATCAGAAACATGTTATCTCTAATAATTCTAATAGCTAACATTTAAATAGTATATTTTAAGGCTTGGAAAGTACTTAACATATGTAATCATTTTGTTTTCACTACCACCCCAAAGCTAAGTGCTATAAATTACCCCTTTTTACAGACGAGGAAACTGAAGCTGAGAGAAGTAAAGTAACTTGATCATACAAGGAACAACTGTCTGAGGCAAAATTTTGATGTGGGTTTTCCTGATTCCAAATCCAGCACTCAAACCAATTTATTTTCAACTTCTAGTAGTCTTTTTTTTGAAGCAAGTTCCTTTGATATGAAGTTGAGGAGAGTCAGGTAGCTAGCATGGGAATTCAGTTCAACAAATACGTACTTGATGTTTATTTGTGCAAAGTGCAGGAGATAAGTGAAAAAAAAATGAACAATCCTAGACTTTGAAGTGATTACAATGGGATAAGAGGAATAGCATGTACATGCCGAAGTATAACACAGACCTGCACAGCTTGGCAGTAGATAGGGGTCAAGATTAAAATAGGCTAAATTTATTTGGGCTGGATTGGTTAGACTAGAGACAGACTGGTGATAGTTGCTTGCTGCCGGTCACATGACAAACAGGAAAGTGCATAATGGCAACCCTACATTTTTCAGGGGCTGCCCAAAATCCTTTGGTTGGCTTCAAGTGGCCCACACAGGCCATATGTTGTACAGCCCTGGTATAATATAAGGTTGAATGAAGGAGAGATTCAAAAAAGAGCTAGAAGTAAATTGGAGAAGGGTGATGGAGGGATCTTGGAGGGATCAGGGAAGGCTTCACAGTGCATGTGGACCCAAGTATCCCAAGAAGGATGAAAATGATTTTAAGCAGAGATCTGGAGGGACTGTTCCAAACATGCAAGTTGGCTTGTATGAATGTAGAAGAAGCAGGGGAATGCAGGAAGAAATCCAAAAACATCTTATAAATTAGATTATTTGGAATATATAATATGGAATATAATACCAGAAAATAAAGCTAAAAATATGGTTTGGGGGTGAGATTACAGATGGCATTCAATGCTAGGCTAGGTGGTTTGTATTTAATCTAGGTAAAAGGGAACCAGTGAAGGTTTTTAAGTAGTGGCAAGGCTGGTTTTAATATTGGAAAGATTATTTGGCAGCTTTGTAAAAGATGAATTTTAAAGAAAAAAACATACATTTGAAAAAATTCTGGAACAATTTTTGAGAATAGCTTACTAGACATTTGGATTTTGTGTCTAAGTTGAGATTGTATGCCAAAAGTGGCATATGAGGAGGGAGTATCTCTTTTTGTACATGACCCTCTTTGTTTTTTCTCACTTTTCTTACCTCATCATATATTGAACACTTTTAATATCCCCCAACATAGTAAAGAAAGCCTTTCTACCTTTAGAGAATCATATCTATAGAGCAGGCTCAATCTAAAAGCGAAAACACAGATGGCTGCCTTGGCAGAATTTCTAGGTAAGCTTGTAAACATGGATAACAATATTGTAAATAACATTATCTTCAGGTAAAAAGATAATTAATTACATATATCTAGGTGTGTATATACCAAATACCTATAAGGAAAATAAATGAATGTAATGATAGCACTCTATATGCAATGATGTTTCATCTATGTGTTTACATGTGTATATCTATACAGGAAATAACCTATAAATACACATATGTTTATAGATATTATATATGTATATTTCATATATCATATGTCATATATATTAAAAGGACTTATGCACTTAATATCTGACATATATTGTGTTTTACAGTTTATAAAGCACTTTATATATACTGTCATAATTATCACCAAAAAACATGATATAGGTGCTACCATTATAATTATTCCTATTTTACAGATCTCAGAGAGTTACATGACTTGCCTGTGAGCACATACATTTGACAGATGGAATTCATCCTGTGTTCCTGATTTTCAAGTTCTATATGCCGCACATTTCAAGAAGTGTTACTTTCTTTGCTAATACCTTTAAACCCCTAAAATGGGAGTGTTTGTCTCTAAGTTAGTCTCTAAAAGAGACTAAGGTTGTGAGTGCCTTTCTCTTCCAGTCATTTTGACAAATAACCCTTGTAACAAATAGATTTCAGGGCCTCTTCTTGAGGGAAGAAGCATGGGGAGGGGGTGGTGGCGGTATTTAGTCTTGTTGAAAGTAAGCCTTCTCTGCATGCATATGTATCAGATGATATTTCCTTGTAAGGCTTGTGATTGATGCCTGGCACATATTCCCTTGTGTAAATCTATGTTGAGAACAAACATAAAGAGAATTTTCTGAGAGTGATGTGGATTCTTGGTTTGTAATCAGAGGCTTCCATCCTTCTTCACTTGAGCACTGGCAGTCAGAAAGCTGCCATCAAAAAAGAAATAAGCTAAAGGAAACCTTCTGGAACATCACTAGGTTAAGTACAGTTGAAGATAATCTTCCAGAGGAAAAAAAATTAATAAAATTTATTAATCACCTCCATATGCTTAGGGATAGTGAAGTTAAATAAAAGATTACAATCAATAGACAGAGATAAAAACTTCTTAGGAATAAATGAAAGTAATGAAAGACTTGCTGAACTGAAGTGCCTCATATCAACATCAGCAGATAAAATATTAAACATTTACCTTATGTAATGCCTCTGGAGTGCAGTGTTAGTGGTATACTATACTATGACTGACAACTCTGAGACCTCAGTGGAAGCCATAATGCATACCTGACATCATCTTACACTGGAATGCATGGGCCCTTTCTACCTAAAAGGGATGAAAAAATAAAGAATGAGAGAGAGAGAGAGAGAGAGAGAGAGAGAGAGAGAGAGAGAGAGAGATTTGCTTTTCAAAGACAAGCAGTCTCATCAAGCAAAATTTCTATGAGCTTTATTTTCTCCTTGGTAGAAGAATTTTTGATTATCCTGGAAATAGAATTATATCCTTAAAATACATCACAGGAGAAATTTTTAAGCACCAAATTAAACAAACCTTTAAGAAGAATCAAGTGACCATTCATTTTGATCTTAGTTCACAATTAATAACATTGAATTCCAGCATCACTAGAGCATGGTTCAAACTTAATGTTTTAAAAAAGCACATGGTTGTGTATGTAGAGTGATTTCAGGGTCCTGCCCCACAGTGCCTTTCTAATTTCCCTGTAGTCTGATTTTCTGTTGTCTATAATTCCTTTAAAAAGTCCTTTCATTTTGGTTGAATCAATTCAAGATTTAGGGAAATAGATATTACTCACACTCATGGGAAATTACCTAGTTATAATTTATTCATATAAAACAAAGGGCACATGCCAGCCTGTGACATAGCCACCTGGGTCCATTTTGTACTGATTTGGGAATGTGCCATGGCACACAGGAGGTCCAGTCAAGAGCTAGCCAACTCTTCCAGGACTACAGACTGATGTGAGTGGTCCTCAGACATAAGGACTTACACTATTTTCTGCTTAGGATTAAGTAAAGGGAGCAGAATCCTTTTATAAAAGTGCCACTCTATCATAAGCAGAGACCATGCTTTCCCATGAATAGACCCAAGTAAAAGTATTCTAGATAGGGTTTCACACATGGTTGATACACTTCTACCTATTGAATCAATCTCTGACTATTTCTGTCCACGTGTCCCTCACCTAAGGAAAAGGCCACATCTCTTGACTCCCAGTAAGCACTCTATCCATTGTATTACCTAGTTGTCTATGTTGATAATATAATGAAAATTCAATTACAATAATGTAAAAATGAAAAATTTCTAGTTCACACCTGTGTAAGGGGTAAAGGCAAAGGGTATGAGGGCACCATATGCCTAAAGGAGTTATTAGAAAAAGTGTAAAACACAATATTTCTGTTCCTCCTTCTAGAAAGACCATCTAATCTAACCTCTTCACTTTCCAGTTGAGTAACTAGAGAGGTTATGTGACTTTCTCAGGGTCACATAGGTAGTAAATAACAAAGCCAGAATTCAAGACTAGATCTACCTTTGTGAACTCTGACAAATCACTTCACATTTCTGGGCCTTGGATTCCTCATTTCTTAAAAAAGAAAAGAGAGAAAGAGAAACACACACACAGAGACAGAAAGAGAGAGAGAGACAGAGAGAGAGAGAGACAGAGAGAGAGAGAGAGACAGAGAGAGAGAGACAGAGAGAGAGACAGAGAGACAGAGAGAGAGAGAGAGAGAGAGCACTGGCATTAGATGATCACTGAAGTTTTTATAACTATTTCTTCAATCTATGGTTGGATTGAAGGTATTGGAGTGGTTCTATTTAACAGAAGAAAAATGAAAGAAATATAATAATCACCTACAATGTTCTGAAGGGCTGTCATGTGGAAGAAAGATTAACTTGTTATCCTTGACCCAACAAAACAGACTTAAGCATACTGTCTGGCCAGTACAAGCGTAGAATTTGGATAAATATAAAGAAAAAAATTCACATTTAAAAATAGAATGGATTGTGTTAGGAGATAATGAGATCTCTGACACCTTAAGAAGCTTAATGACCACTGCTCAGAGATGCTGTGGAAGGGAATTTAATTGGGTATGGGTTGGACAAAAGGTTTCTGAGACTCTATGATTCTATTATTTTATGATTCTAGAATAGAATCTTCATTGACTTCTCTAGATTCATGCAAAAAAAGATGTTTTTGTAGTACACCTAGGCCCAAAATTTATATACCAATGTCATTTTGTTTATTGCAAAAATGTTGCTCTAATTCCAATGCTCAATATGTTGATTCACTATGTAATGGGAGACATTAAGTAGTCTGAAGCCACACCTAAAACCTACTAAGCTTCTCATCTCTCATATCCCTTAATTCTTTCTTGTATTTATACTGAGTAGATCTTCATATTTTCCTTTCACCCTGGCCTTCTCTTGCTTTACCCCAGCCCCAAACAGACTCCAATTTCTAGTTTGTTTTATTGTAAGAATATCAGGATGTCTCATGCAAAAGATTTCCTTAGTGTGTTGCAGAATGGGTGAACTCTAGGCTTTCATTCCTCCTAGGAGTATGGTGAAGAGATACCAAACCCTAAAATTACAAAAGTCTAACTAAAGGGTGAAAAAAATGTAATTATCAAAAAATGTTTTTTGTTTTGGAGAATTATAGGGATAGCATCTGCTTCTTTTCATTAAAATGCCATCAGTTTTGAAAGAGGGAGCTGTAAATCTTAAAATGTATCATGATTTACCTCCATCTTCTGAAGAAGAGCTAAGAGATATGAAAGATGTAAAATGAAATTATGATTCATTATTAATTATAAACTACAGGTAAAAACCACAAATTAGATAAGATATAAATGATGTAGGCTGCACCAATATAAATTTCAATATAAAATTCTGAGTACATGTCAAAGAAGCAATTCTCCATATGCAGTTTTATTGACTTCTACTTCTATAATGCCATATTGGTAATAGACATATATGGAAGGTATAAAGACCTATTTCATGTTCAATTCTAGTTACTGTCAAAATTCAAATTCTATGATGTAATTCAACAAACATTTATTAAGCACTCACTGTGTGCCAAGTTGAGCAGCAAAATACATACATGAAAAATGTTTTTCTCTGCCATGCAATGCTAAGCAACATGAAGCTAGTGATACTGCTAATAATTGGGATGTTATATCTATAAATACAGATCATTCAATACTTACACATGGGACAGCACCAGTAACCTCCAAGCATTCCATTTGTCTTAAATGTTTCATGATTTTTTTTTACTAAATAGGGAATCTAAAAATGATTTCTAGATACTAAAAGATTCAGAAATACTAGCTTTTTGAGACCACGTCCTAGAAAAGTCACTGCAGAGATATCATAAAGAGTAATTTGGGACATCAAAATAGATATTGGAAATGAAAGTTATTCCTATGGAACTCCAGAGGGGAGACAAAATTCACTTAGAAAGAAAGATGGGGAGAGAGATGACAAAGAATAATAACAAGTACTGTAGAAAGCAGGGTGATTTGAGTAGATGTGATGGAATATGTGGTGATAAAACATCTTCACTGGGAAATCCCTAAATATAACAGTAAAAGTTTCTTAGGATCAGAAAGTAAAAGTAAGTTCACTGATTCCCTGTTCCATGCAAGTGGCAGGTTGTGATTTTGATGAATAGCTAGAAAGGATTCAATAACAAATATCACACAAAAGAGAAAGATTTCTTGAAAATCAGAATTTTGCAAAGGTAGGTATATTATTTACTTTTTCTCTACTTCCAAATAATAAAAAAGCACATATATCAAAGATGATGCTTTAGATCTGTTTAATGGCTACTTTGGCCACATAAGAAGCCAGATAGTATAGTAACTATAGTATTGTGTATGGAGTTAGAAAGATCTGGGTTCAAACACTGACTCAGACTCATTAGTTTTGGGCAAGTTGCTTCATTTCTATGTACATACCTACATACAATATTAATGTTTTTGCAACTGCAAATATGGAACTAATCTCTATAGAGTATGGATATTAATCATCACACTTTGTGATGGTCATGCCCATGCTAGCATCAGCCCTTCTTGCTTTACTTAGCCTAATGTGGTGGGAAATTGTAAGGGACTCCTTGAACAACATTTCACCCACCCCTTTATTTCCTCCTTGATGCTCACCCTATGCCCCTACTACACTCCTACAGACTTAGATCAACTTTTCCCCAAATCCACATCAAGAACTCATCTAATAATGTCCTTATTTGACATCAAAAGACCTAGAGGTGACCCAGGATTCTTGGAGGCCATGTCACTGGATGCTTAGCTCTGGAAGGTCCTGCCATGATGGATGGGCTCTAAGAATAGCACAAAAACAGACTGGCAGCTGTTTTGGCATCATGCTAAGTTCACAGGGATCATCAACAGGCCTTGCTATTCAGGCTTTCTTCTTTTTTTTTATCATTCATTCTTTTTATGACTCTTAATCCTGTCCTTAGTCTTTGTCTTGAATTCCAATGCCTCTATTTGTTAGTATTTTGGTTATTATTGCTCTGGTTATATACTCCTTATTTTCCAGCATAATTCCCCTGGTGAACCAATTCAATTTTATGTTATCCTCTTTTCTTGAATCACCTGTTTTCTTGTCCTGTCACTGATCTTTTATCTCAGCACGGCAATACCCAAAATATCATTTGTTTGCTTCCTTCCTATTATGTTGTTTATCATTATTGTTCATTAACTTTCACTTGTGTATGACTCTTTGTGACCCTATTTGGGGTTTTCTTGGTAAAGATACTAGAGTGATTTTCCATTTCCTTCTCCCATTCATTTTATGAATGAGGAAGCTGCTACAAACAAGGTTAAAGTGTCTTGTCTAGGGACATCTAGTTAAGTGTCTAAGGCCAGACTTGAACTCAGGAAGAGGAATCTTTCAGACTTCAGGCCTGGCATTCTATCTACTGTCCCACATAGCTACCCTCGTTCTTATTTACATGGTACCATATGGAACTCAAGGAAATCACAAACCCATGTGCAGTCCACTACAAATTTATATTGTTTAATTTCAATTGGGCCTTCACTGCAGCAAGGCTATCCTTTTACCACCCTCTAACCAATTCTTTACCATGTTCATGAGTGACTGTTCCAAACCTTTTCTTGTCCCAAGGCTTCCATAGCATCCTTCTCCCCACCCTCCCTCAGGCAAGGACTTTACCTCATTCTTCATCTACCCCCACCCTACATTGAATGTATTGAGAAGCTAACTCTTCTCCCCTCTAATATCCCTCACTATTTTTTCCTTCACTCCAGTAGCTGATGAATAGGTGACATATCTTTAATCAAATCCAACTCCTATAAAGGTACTCCTGATTCCGTCCCCTCCATATTCTCCAGTCAATTTCCCCTACTTTTCCCCATTTGCTTTTTACACTTTAATCTATTCCTATCTACTGTTTTTTTTTCTCTTGCCTGTAAACACAGACATGTCTCTCCCATATTTAAAAAAACCCTCACTAGATCCTTGTTAGTTATAATTTTTATAACTCTCCTCATCCTTTTCTCAGCAAAGGTTCAAGAAAGAATTCTTCTGGAACAAGATCTTCTTTCTTCTCATTCGCTACCAAATCTTGTCCAATCTGTGTTCTGATTTCACCATCCAACTGGAACTGCTCTCCAAATTTACCAATGATCTCCTGTTTAATTTAATGATTTTTTTCTTAATTTTTATCTTTCTTATCCTCTCTATTTTTGTTGCTTTTGATCATCTTTTCCTCCTGTAAATTTTTTCCTTTCTAGGTTTTCATAACATTCTTCTATTTAGCTCTCTTCCTGCCTGTCAGAGAGCTCTTTATAAGCTTCCTTTGCTGGTTGTTTATGCATGTGATGTTTATTCTGTCTTGGGCTCTCCTCTTTTCTTTCTACACCATCTCACATGGTGATGTCATCAACTCCCATGGGTTCAATTGTCATCTTTATACTATGACTCCCATATCTACAATTCTAGTGTCTCTACTATGCTCCAGGCCAACATCTCCAACTTCTTATTGTCCATTTCATACTGGAGATCCAATAGTTCTTTCAAAGTCAACATGTACAAATCAGAAGTTATCTCTACCCCCTGCCCCAAGCCCATCCAAGCCATTTTGAACTTCTCCAATACTGTTGAGGGTACCGCCATTCTGATAATCATCTAGGTTCACAACTTCAGAGTCATCTTCAATTCTCCACTATTACTCAATCCATATATTTAAATAGTTGCTATACTTTCTCGTATGCCTACATATATCTTGTACACACCCATCTTTTCTCCAAACAGACAACATTCAAGGGTCGTCCATCATCTCTTACTGCCTAGAATATTGCAGTTGCTTTCTAACTGTACTTCTTGCCTCAAGTCTCTCCTGACTCTTATTTATGTTTCACTTTGCTGCCAAAATGATTTTACTAAACCATAAATTTGGCCATTTTAACCCCCTATTTAATAATATCTGTTGTTACTAGGATTAAAGATAAACTCCTCTGTCACTTTCAGCTACTCACACCTCACCTCTTCTCCCCATTACAGTCTGCTCATACATTGCCCTTTCCAGTAACTCTAAGGTAAAGCCATACTGGCCTGCTTGATGTTCCTTGCACATACTTCATTTCCCACTTTTGCAATGATTGTCCTATATCATTTGAACGCTCTCTCTCCTTACTGCTAAGTGCCTTCTGCAGGCCTTTCACAGTCCTGCCAGTTAGGTGTTTTACTACTAAGGTTACCTTCCACTCAGTCTGTTGGTACCTTGTATATATGTTTATGTTAATTTTCTTCTCTCCCTGCCTCATTAGAATGTACATTCCTTGCTGTATCTCTAGATCTTAACAAAATTTCTATCTCATAGTAAGCGCTTAATGAATGCTTGTTGATTGGTTGATAAAGATAGTATAGGGATTGTGCTAGAAAACTGTTGAGGGAGTATTCCATGGTGAAAATCATGGATCATTGAAGTTTTGAAGAAATTCAAGAAATTAAACATAAAAGCCTCAATCATTTCCTCTTTCTTAATATAGGTGTGATCAAATACACTAGTTGAATTTCTGTTTCATATTTTTTCTCCAAAGGCAGTGTAATGTGGTGAATAGAGAGTCAGTCTGAGAAGTAGGATTTGGATTTCAAGTTTCCCTTCTGGTACTGTCTGACCCTCTCAGGCAAATCACTTAATCTCTTTGTGTTTTAGGCAATTCTCTAAGTCTAGAAATGGTAGTAAAAGTGTTGCCTTACTTGGTAGAGGGAGTTTCCTCATCTCTGAATTCCCTATACTAATGATATCACAAATTTGGTCCCCATGTGTAATTTTTTTCTCAAATTTATTCTTTTGTCCATGTCTAACTCCTCCCTGGATTAGATAAATGCTTAGCTAACTGAATGTATTGCTTACATTTGGCTTTCCAGATTCACTAGTGCCTTAATTTATCTTGTTTAATTGCTTCATTTTGATTCATTTGGTACAATCATATATCATGGTTCATTAAATTGTCTTTGTGTTATGGGAAAAATCTGATATGCTAAAATAATTAAGCTTTATGTACCATTGCAAAGCAAAGGCCACACACCCTTTCAGCATCTATTGAAGTTTTCAGTAACATGGGATTTTTTTGAAAGTCAATAAAAAGGAATTTGTTTTCCAATTCTTATAAAGACCTTAGGGCTCTTACAAAGAGAAAAGGAAACAGCAAAGTCACTGGAAAAACACAGATGATGAGCTTTAGATGCCTATCATTCTAAAAACTATTGGTATATGAATCAATTTGGAGTAAATACTTCTTTTTACTGGTATTTCTTAGTCTCACTTGAAAAAAATCCATCTTTTGCTTCGTTAAGTCTCATTCAATGAATTTTTATCTATTTGATCCTTAGTTGGATCACTACCTTGGAATTCTCTGAAGTTCTAATAGGAAAACATGCTTATTAGTAATATAGGTCTTTTTACACAATCAATTGTTTACATTTACTTATGGGCCAGCTTCCTACAGATGTAGAGATATATTTATTACACCTCTTTCTTAGGAGATGCAGGTATAAGCACAAGCCTATCTCTTATGGGAAAATCCTAGATATTTTCCCAATTAACTAGAATTTGGTATGTACTTTTCAAAATTTCCCTATAGGAAAAAAAGAAATAAGAAACAACACAAACACAACAAAAAACCCAGTCCCCTCACTACCACATACTTTTCTTGTAGATTGTTATATACACAAAACTTGTGCAATTATTTGATGTAGAAATAAAATTCATACAGATGAACTTTATTTGTTCACTCTACCTCTCCATTTTTTTTGTCATAGACAAACAGAATTTGACAACGATACAGTAAAACATCTTCTGCTATTTGGAATATCTAAGATGCCATATTTAGTTCTTCATTTGATTTTTAATTGTTGAACATGGTTTCTCAAAACAACAGCAACTATTTTTGCTTTTTAACTGGAGAAAAATCAAGATATGTGCTGTATAGAATAAGATAGGTGATGCTCAGTAAAAATCAAATTAGTACCATCCCACAGCATATATATAGCAATATTTTATTGGATGTGTCAACTCTGAAAGCAAATGACCAAAGAGTCATTTTGCAACCTCTGTGATATTTGGAGATACCCAGTTTCCCAGAGCTAAGGCCTGGCAAACAGGCTGTGCCCTGAGCTTGGTATAACAACAATCCTTTGTGCTCTGAAAAATCTCACCCTCTGGCAAAGTGTATTGTTTTGACTAGCACCATATGTTCACTAAGGGATTTATGATTTTCATATTAATCAATAACTGTTTAGATTTGATGGAGTTCCTGCTATTTCCCAGGGACCTGAGAGCCAACAAGCTGCAGCCTAAATCCATCAATCACATCTCTTGACATGCTCACAATCCCTGTTTCTTGTAACAGCCATATGAATCAAGTCAGGTACTGCACTCCTGTTTCCACCAGGATAACTTTGGATCTGTACCCCACTGAATAATCACAAGACTCAATGACCCTTAAGACTTAAGACAATCAATTTAAGAACTGTTCCCACAGGATCCAGGAATGCCTTCATCATCCATGCATGAGCCTGCTGTGGGAAGTGCTAAGAATGACTAAGTCATGATCTAGTCAATTTGTGTTTTTTTTTATGTATATAAGACCTGCATTTGCCCCAGCATGTTAAGTCCTCCTTTGGGGGGAGGACCTTACACTTGCAAGTGTTTTGCTTACTCTGAAATTAATTAAACTTCTATTTAATGCTGACACACTTGCCTCTGGTCTGCTTTGTCCAGCTCTGGCAATTCCCAGGTTAGAGGCTGGTTCCAGTCTGGTTGATACTGTTAACTCTGAAAATATCAAAGAACTCACACAGTTTACCACAACAAACTTAACTCTTTTTTTGCTTAACTCTGAAGCAAAATAAAATAAAAAAGAAAAACACAAAATAAAACCAAAGAGCTAACAGTAGTCATAAGCAAACAGCTTTCTTTATTATTTTGGAGGAGAGAAACTAGAAACATATGCTAGGGCTCCCCTCTAGTAGGAGACACACTTTGGTGAGGGCAAATATCAATATATATCCCAATGGCTGTGTAGTGAAGTGTAGCCCTAATGATGAGGGGTAACAGCAACAATGAGACAAGTTTGATTCATAACAGGACTTCATGACTGGAACATGGGTACTGTAGGTACTTGTCTGAGCTCAGGGTCCACCTGGTGCTGATGAGAAACAATTTTGACATTTGATTGAGTTTGTCCAGAGAGCGAGTACAAAGGATTATTGTTATGCCAAACTCAGGGAACAGCTTGTTTGCTGGGAATTAGCTCCGTAAAACAGAACATCTAATAGAAACAAAAGGAGAGGAGTAAAAAGAGAGAGGTAGTTTTAACACTGGGTTCCTGAGGATATGTGTTATCTCATCAATTTGCAATTGCCTTCTGATGATTAGGAGAGCAACCTATGCTTTCCTGACTATCCTGTAAGATTCTTGCCTATGTCCTGGTACAAATTAGGCACAAAAGTTCGGCTCAAACTGCTGGGAACCTTTCCATATTCTTTTGTTAGTGGGTAGGTACTGACTTGTTAATTTATTGTCCTTTGTTCTTACTATGAATCTACCCTATTGTTTTTATTCCAGTTGTACAGCTGCGCATCAATACTTTTTCAACATATCTGCCTAATTGCTAGTTTGTAATGTGTTATAGCCTCCTTAGTTCACCATGATCTACCCTATTGCTCTCTGGGGGGCTCCCAGCTTCTTTTCTTCAGAGACTGCAATATTCCTAAACTTGCACCTAGAGAACATAACTAGAATCCTATTGATGTTTAAAAAGATGGATCTTTGGGAGAAGCTTGGCACCAATAAAAAATTGCTACTTCAGAGGCATTGCTCTCAAAGCTCCTCCTCCTGTTAGTTGAAGGACCCAGCTGATTGTACATATGTAGAAGAAATCAATGTGTGTAGATTTCTAGTAAGAAAATATTAGAAGTTGAAAAAGAACACTAAAAACAAAATGACATTTTCACTGTTGATAATAATTACATTGTGTTTTTCTAGAAATATTTTTTAGGACTAAAAAAAATTCTGGGATATTAAAATTCATCATGTTTTATAACAGATTGTGAGTCATCTACCCATTCATTATGTGTGACTTTTTGTTTATTTATTATAATATCATACACTCAGTTTCTTAATGTAATTCTAGGGGTCACTGTTAGACTGGTATCTGATGAAGCAAATTTCAAGAGGTCTTAAATTCATAGTAATTCTGCCCTTGGAAGTACAGTTATAAAACATATGACTAGTTTATAATTATGCTCCCAGTTAGAGATAGAAATTCTAATCCGGCACTAGGAAAGGCCTCTATATCTGTTGTGACTCCTAAGTTATTCCATGCCTTCATACCATGAACAATGGGACACAAGGAAATGAAATGAAAGGCTCAACCACAGGTGTCTATGACAAAGACAATTAGGTAAATCAGATGCAGAGTCTTTGCTAGAATGAAAGGATATAATTAGCAAAGGTAGGTTCATGTCTGTTTTTTTCTTGGTGCTTCAACTAACCAAGCATAATATCTGTGATTAAAAAATGAACAAAGAAGCAAAGAAGAGAGAGAAAGAGAGACAGAGACAGAGAGAGAGACAGAGAAAGACAGAGAGACACACAGAGAGAGAAATGAAGGAAGGAAGGAAGGCAAGAAGGAAGAAAAAAAAGAAAAGCCTATTATGTCCCATTTGTCAATTTAATTTTTACCTCTTGTGGTCTTACCTGGAGGCTTTTATTTGAGAAAGAAATGGAGTTGTTGCTACCACAAGCTTTGTGATTTTGCTGCTTCTGCTTGTGTGTGTGTGTGTGTATGTGTGGTGGGAGGAGACACTACCATATAAGACTAATCTCATGTTAACTTCATCTCTTCCCATGCTTGGAAGAGATTCAAACACCAGTTTTTTTGCGGAAAGCACAAGCCTCACCAGAGTTCTGGTACATTCATAAATGTTTAATAAAATAAGAGGTGGAGCCAAGATGGTGGAGTAAAGGCAGGGATTTGCCTGAACTCTCCCCCAAACTCCTCCAAATACCTTTAAACAATGACTCTAAACAAATGTTAGAATGAGAGAACCCACCAAAAGATGGGAGTGAAACAATTTTCTAGTCCAAAACAGCCTAGCAAAAAAGATTTGTTGCACCGGTGTGAGAGTGGAACACAGTCCAGTGCAGGCAGGTCTAGCATAAACCCATCACAGCAAACCAGGTGCAGACCTTGGAAGTAACTGAATCAGCAGCGGCAATGGCAGTGGGTGCTTCTGGAACTTTCTGTCCACAGATTGTAAAGGGATTGGACAAGGGGGTCAGAAGGAGATTACAGGGGTCTTTTTGTTAACACTGAAGCAGGACTTGGTTGCTTTGCACAT
Organism: Petaurus breviceps papuanus; assembly: GCF_028583685.1. Classification (NCBI taxonomy): domain Eukaryota; kingdom Metazoa; phylum Chordata; class Mammalia; order Diprotodontia; family Petauridae; genus Petaurus; species Petaurus breviceps. The sequence goes on along the minus strand of NW_027187295.1, from coordinate 4,323,768 downwards.
ATATAGGGTCACAGTCCTGGGTGATAGTGCCAGGGTGAGGAGGAGCACGAGAACACCACAGCTTGCAGCTATAGTGGAATAGGGAACCATATCACAGTTCCAGGGTAGAAAACAATGCTTTGTTGTCACTCACAGACCAGAGAACAGACCAGGAAAGTAGTAAACACACCTCTCCTTAGATCATACCAACTTGAAAGAACGGAAAAGAGATTACAAGCTCCTAGAAGTACAAGCTTGGGACAGTGAGACCTCCACCCTGGAAGCAGAGCCTTACTTTAACAAAGAGTTAAAAGTCAAGAAATAGGCATGGAAAATGAGCAAACAACAGAAAAAAAAATTCTGACCATAGAAAGTTACTGTGGTGATAAGGAAGATCAAAACACACACTCAGAAGATGATAACAAAGCCAAAGGTCTTACAACTAAAGCCTCCAAGCAAAAGTCTCAGACCATGGAAGAGCTCAAAAAGGATTCTGAAAATCAAGTAAGGGAGGTAGAGGGATAAGTGGAAAGAGAAATGAGAGTGATGCAAGAAAATCATGAAAAATGAGTCTCACACACACACACAACTGAAGAAAATCACACCTTAAAAAAAAGACTAGGCCAAATGGTAAAAGAGGTCCAAAATGTCAATGAGGAGGAGATGCCTTAAAAAGCAGAATTGGCCAAGTGAAAAAGAGGCAAAATGTTACCAAAGGAAAAGAAATGTCTTAAAGAATAGAATTGGCCATATGGAAAAAGAGGTACAAAAGCTTGGTGAAGAAAGTGATTCCTTAAAAATGAGAATTGAGTAAATGGAAGCTCATGACTTTATGAGAAATCAAGAAATAATAAAAGAAAACCAGAAGAATGGGAAAAAAATAGAAGACATTGCAAAATATCTCAATGGAAAAACAAGTGATCTGGAAAATAATTCCAGGAGAGATAATCTAAAAATTATTGGACTACCTGAAAGCCATGATAAAAAAAGAGCCTGGACATATTCTTTCAAGAAATTATCAAGTTTTACTTGATAAAATAAAGTAAAGTAACACTTCCCTGATATTCTAGAATGAGAGGGTAAAATAGAAATGGAAAGAATCCACTGATCAACTTGAAAGAAAGGTCCCAAAATGAAAACCCCAAAGTATATTATAGCCAAATTCCAGAGTTCCCAGGTCAAGGAGAGAATTCTGTAAGCAGTCAGAAAGAAACAATTCAATGATCATGGAGCCACAGTCAGGATAACAAAAGATTTAGTAACTTCTACATTAAGTAATCAGAGGGTTTGGAATTTGATATTCTGAAGGACAAAGGAGCTAGGATTACAACCAAGCCTTACCGACCCATCAAAACTGAGTATAATCTTTCAGGGGAAAAATTGAGCATCCAATGAAATACAGGACTTTCAAGCATTCTTGATGAAAGGACCAGAAGCTCAATAGAAAATTTGACTTTCAAATAGAAGACTCAAGAGAAACACAAAAAGTTAAGCAGGAAAAGGAAATTATAACTGACTTAATAAACTTAAATTGTTTACATTCCTACATGGGAATATGATATTTGTAACTCATAAGAAGTTTCTCATGATTAGAGCAGAGAGAAGGAGTATCTATAGACAGAAGGTACTGGTGTGATTTGAATACGAAGGAACGATAAGTTAAGTTTTAGACATATTGAGTTTATGATGTCTATGAGACATACAATATTAAGGCATGATGCCTAGAAAATAAAATTCAAGGGTTATAGAGGAATGTAATGGGGAAAAGGGAAAGGGAGAGGTAGAATGGGGTAAATTATTTCACATTAATTAGGCAAGAAAAACGTTTGACATTGGAGGGAAGTGAGGGAAGGTGAGAGGGAGAATTGGCTCAAAGAGGGAATAAGATATACAGGGAATGGAATGTAGAAATCTATCTTGCCCTACAGGAAAGTAGGAGGGGAGGGGAATGAGAGAAAGAGGTGTGTGATAGAATGGAGGGCAGGTTGCAGTAGGGGGGAGTCAGAAGCAAAACACTTTTGAGGAGGGACATGGTGAAAGGAGAGAGAATAGAATAAATGGAGTGAAATATATTTAGAAACAGTAACTGTGAAAAAATTTGAAGTTTCTCTCATAAAGGCCTCATTTCTCAAACATGTAGAGAACTGAGTCAAATTTTAAAAAATAAGAGCCATTCCCCAGTTGATAAATGAACAAAAGATTAAACAGTTTTCAGATGAAGTAATCAAAGCTATCTAATATCTGTTAAAGTATGATAAAAATGCTCTAAATCACTATTGATTGGAGAAATACAAAATAAGACAATTCTGAGGCATTACTTCATACCTATTAGACTGATTAATAGGACAGAAAGGATAAATGAAAAATATTGAAGTGGATATGGGAAAATGAGACACTGATTCACTGTTGTAAATTGATTTAACCATTCTGTAGAGTAATTTGGAATGTGCCCAAAGTGCCATAAAACCATGCATATTTTTTGATTTAATAATACCACTACCAGGTCTGCATCCCAAAAGAGTAAACAACAACAACAGACAAAAAGAAGAACATGTGTACATGTAGCAGCTCTTTTGGGGGGAAAATTGGAAATTGAGGGGATGCCCATCAACTGGGAAATGACTGAACAAGTTATGGGATATGATTTTGGTGGAATACTGTTGTGTTATAAGAAATGATGAGCAGGGTGCTCTCAGAAAACCCTGGAAAGACTTACATGAGCTGATTCAAAGTGAAATGTACAGTGTACAAAGTAACAACAATATTGTAAGATGATCAGTTGTGAATGATTTAGCTGTTCTCATCAGTACAATGATCCGAGGCAACTCTGAAGGACTTATGATGAAAAATGATATCCATCACCAGAGAGAGGGGTGATGGCATCTGAATACACATTGAAACATTCTGTTTTCTTTATTTTTCTCAAGGTTTTTTTTTCCTGTGTTTTCCTTGACAACATTATGGATATGTTTTGTATGACTACGCATGTATAACCTATGTCAAATTGCTTCCCTTCTTAATGGCAAGGGGATGCGGAGGGAGGAAGGGAGATAATTTGGAACTGAATGTTTTAAGAACAAATGTTAAAAATTGGTTTGCATATAGCCTGGAAAAATAAAATATTAAATTAAATTAGCTTAATTATTGCTATAATTGTGCAAAAAGTTTAATAAGCTTTTACTAATTCCTTTATACATCTGTTTATGTAAATATATGTATATGAATATGTATATATACATATGTGTATGTGTGTGTATTTATACACATATACACAAATATATATACACACATACACATACATGGGCTAAGTAACTTCTTTGTATAAAAAAATGTATTCAGTTGTATGACCACTTACACTTAGGAAGTCTGTAATCTAATGGGGTGAATATGGGAGGGGGAAGAATAAAATGGATAGTCAAACAATCATTTCCTCTCACATCTTCTTTTCATACTTCATTGTGGAACGGAAGTGAACTAAGAGTTTAACTCCTAACTGTGTTTGTGTGTGTGTGTGTGTAATGTGCACAAAACAAACAAGTTTAATTTGTATTATTACAATTTTTTCCATCACCTTCTTAAATCTAGACAATCAACAAAACAATAAATCATGTCCTCGTTTGTAGAATTTGCTGATTTATGAGGTGTAAATGTTCACATCGAAAATTTGGCCATCTAAATTGCTCTTATGACTAGCTCCAGAACACCCTTTGGAAGTGACCCTATGTTTTCAAAGTCTATGCTAATAGAGCTCAAGCTAGAATTATAAAACCAACCTTGAAAAAGCCATGAAAATGTAATATATCTGTTGTCCAAAGAACAACCTTGATATGTTCAGAAATGTTTAATTTCAGGCTGGGTGCAAGGTGACCTATTTTTTTTTGCCATAGTGACTCGAGGGTAACTTCAAGGTATCTCCATCCTTTCTGCAGCTGTATATTTCTATATGTGTCACCTACCCTAATCAGAATATAATATCTCTAAATAAGTGACCTGATTCCACTTTTCTATTTGTATTCCTAGCACTTAGGGCTTAGCAATTTTTAAAATCTCTAATTCATTCATTCATTTACTAAATTAGAATATACTATAAGTAAATACAATATAAGATAGAAAGTGGTAAGTTTAAGGGAAAAGTCTAGCTATGAGAATTTGGGAGATGATATCATTTTAAACTCTGATCATCAGGAAAATCACACTGAGTACTGAAGGATAGAATATATAGATTGGGCATGAAATAGAGAAAATGCATGTTAGCATATCTTTCATTAATTTCATACTTGAATGGTCTATGATTTCATTGATCTTGGTATTCATGGTATCAGTAGACAGTATTTGAAAGTTGCTTTGATCAAAAGTTTCATTAACTTGTGGTCACCCTAGTTATAAGTCTTGTGCTCACTGGATAAATGTTCATTCTATCTCCACATTCATTATCTATGTTTTTTGTACTCTCTGAACCTGCCAATTTTATATTCTGCTGGCATAGCTTTCTAGAATTAGATCCATTCCATGCCTTGAAGCACCAGACTAGGACTTTATTGAAGGATCTTGAAAATGCAAAATACGAGTTGTCATTTCTATATCACATTTATCTGTTTCATTATTTAGAGTCAGGCAAAACATGGATTATAATCCTTATTCCAACATTTACTAGATATGTGATCACAGACAAGTCACTTAAAATTTTTGGTTGAGTCTTAGTTTCTTCATCTATAAAAAGGGCATTAATAATGCTACTTAAATATCAGAATTGTTATGAGAAAGCTGCTCTCTTCAAAGTTACCAATGATCTCTCTACGATAATTGCCTTTAGTAAATCTTCATCTTTCCTGACCTCTCAAGAGCCTTTTAGATTGTCAATCATCCTCTCTTCTATTAGACTCTCATGTCTCCAGGTTTTTTGACACTGCTTTCCGTTGGTTCTCCCATTTGTTTGAACATTGCTCAGGATATTTTACTGGATCTTGCCCACTAGCTTATCGATGTTCCCCAAGGCTCTGTCCTGGATCCTCTTCTCTTCTTTTGATACAACTTTTCTTAGTGATCTCATAAGCTCCCATGGAATTAACTATCATGGCAATAATTCTCAAATGCTGATGATTCTCAGATTTAATTGTCCAGCCCTAACCTTTCTGCTGATCACCAGTTTTGTTTCTCCAATTGCCTATTGAACATCTGGTACTGAACATCTCATAGACATCATAAACTCATCATGTCTGAAACTTAACTTGGTTTTCCCAACCTTTCCTTCTTCCCAACTTTTCTATTATTGTGGATGGCACCACCATAGTCCCAATCACTCAATCTCATAAGCTAAGTGTTCTCAACTTCACACTCTAACTCCCTATATGCAATCTGTTCCCATGGCCTATATATTTTACCTTTGTAACAGGTTTATTAAACTTTTTGTACAATTATTGTAATAATTAAGCTAATTTACCTTGTGTGAGTTTTCTATAAAATAGTCTTTTAGGCAAACATACCTTTGGCATTTGAACAATGTGGCCAGCCCATTGAATAGCACTCTCTACAGCAGGGTTTTCATGCTTGGCCATATAGCTCGATAAAGGACCTTAGTGTTTGGTACCTCATCCTGCCAGGTGATCTTCAGAATCTTCCTAAGCCAATTAAAATGGAAGCAATGCAGTATCCTGGCAAGGGACTGGTATGCTGTCTAGGTTTTACAGGCATACAGCAATGAGGTCAGCACAATAGTTCTGTAGAACCTCACTTTGGTAGGCAGCCTAATACTTCTTTCTCACACTTTCCTTTAGAGCCTCCCAAACACTGAGCTAGTTCTGGCAATGCTTGTATCAACCTCATCATGTTTGTGTACTTCCATGGAAAGTGTGCTGCCAAGAAAAGTGAGCTTATCCACAGCACTCAAACTTTCTCCATTTGCTATAACCAATGGTTCCACATATGGGTGGAATGATGCTGAATGGCAGAGGACCTCTGTTTTCTTGGTATTGTCAGGCCAAAATTAGCATAAGCAGCAGAGAATTAATCCATATTCTGTTGCATCTCAAACTCAGAGACCACACTGAGTGCACAAAAAGTTCAAACAAAAAGTCACATACCAACTCTGCATTCACTTTTTTTTGGCTTATAGCCTTTTCAAATTCAATAATTTACTGTCAGTGTGGTAGCTGTCCTTGATGCTATTTTCATCCTTATTGAAGGCATCTGACAACATCACTGAAAACATGCTAAAAAGCAAGGGAACAAGCATAAAGTCCTGCTTTACTCCATTGGTGACTGGGAAAGCACAAGGGCTTTGTCCATTATCCAGAATCCATGCAAGCATGCTGTCATAGAACTGATGTACAATACTGATGAATTTTTCTGAGCAATCAAATTTTGTCATGATCTCCCATGAGCCCTCATGACTGATGGTATCAAAGGTCTTGGTCAGATCAATGAATATGTACAGACCTCTATTCTGTTCCTGGCATTTCTCCAGGAGCTGTCAGGCAGCAAACACTATATCAATCATTCCCTGGCCCTTCCTGAAACCACACTGGCTCTCAGGTAGAAGATCATCTTCCACATGAAGGACCAGCCTATTAAGGAGGACTCTGGCAAGAATCTTGACAGCAGTAATGAAGAGTGAATCAAACTTCCCCCTCACCCTTGTTTGTTACAAGACAACCTGTTTCCTTTTCCTTTATAGAGATGAACAATGGAAACATCCTTTAATTCCTAGTAGACAACTTCTTCTAGCCAATGAACCCAGAAGATTTCATTAAGCTTTTGTATGAGCTGTGGTCTGCTCTCAAGTGGCAAACATTGGGCACTGATTCTATTCCAGCTGAGATTTACAAGGCAGGATGTTCTTGTTAAAAGAAAAAAATAAGTAAAAATATAAGAAAAATAAAGTAAAAAATTGATTAGAAAACTATTAGATAATTTTATGAGTTCTGTTGCTGATGTGCTGTAATGTTCTGTTATTTCTGTTATATTGTAACTTCGAGCTTAAACTCCCCATTTTGCCTATATTTAGAGGAAGTTTCATCAAAAATGAATTGGTTATCACTTAATCCACATATGGGAAAATGTAGAAAGAAGACACTCTGTAAAATCACTTTTGTTAACTTACAAGGATTTTGGAACCATCTAGTCAGAAATTCTTAACAGCTCTGTACAACAGTTTCCTGTGTTGTGGCACTCCTATGGAGTAAACGGGATAGAAATAATCCTTACACAAAATGGGGATATAATTTTCAGGTCTGGTTATGATATAAATGAATTTCACTTAAGGTGATATATATGTATATTTATATATATGTAAACATTATATGTATGTGTGTATATATGTAAATATTATATGTATGTGTTTGTGCTTATACACACATATTTGATATGTGTGTGTTTGTGTGTAAACAATCACTTCTTCACTATCTATGTGGGATTCTAGAATATAATTAAAAAAACTTTTAACAGTATAATTCTTTTTTTTTTAAAGCAATTAGGGTTAAGTAACTTGCTCAAGGTTACATGGCCAGTTATTTTGTATGGGTGTTAAGTATCTGAAGCTGGAAGCGATCCCGGGTCTCCCGACTGCAGGGGTGGCACTCTTACTCACTGCGCCACCTGGCCGCCCCTAACAGTATAATTCTTAATCTAACACCTAGATTATTAAGAGAGGTTGCTTTTCTAACTACATAGTTGACAGTTTACCAGATTACACAATATAAGAATATTTAGAAGCATAACAATACCATGAACAACATCATGTATTTGAACTTGAAACAAAACCCATTTACAATTATGAAATGCATTTCCAAATTATCTTACACAGAAAATCATTTCTCATCACCAGTGTCATTGTATACCAATCACTTCTAACAACCCATATAAAGTTACCAAGTGTGAAGCAATTACATCTAATTAAAGAAATAATAAAATATTTAACATTCATATAGCATTTTCCCTAAGCCAAGCACTGTGCTAAGTACTTTAAAATCATGTGATCCTCACAATGATTTTGGGAGGTGGGTTCTATCATTATGCCTTTACAGAACAGTAAACTGAGTTCAACAAACATAAGATAAATTGCTTGGGGTCATGCACCTAATAAATTTCTTAGTGCCAAATAGCAAAATGTCTTTTATACTAGGTTCTAATTTGCCATAATTATCCTGAAAGGGGAACACTCAGACCCCATTCTTATTTCCTTTTGGACAGATTTTGTCTTAAATCAAATACAATCCTGATTTATAATTGCTAATAGTAGCATTTTAATTTCCAAGGCCCAGTACTCTTAGCCCTTCAAAGGAAAAAAAAAGATTATTATCCATAAATTCATATATTTCCTTTTTTTGTTTATCTAAAAGACATGTCATGACAATTACCAGCCCTGTATAATCTTTTTCTGTACTTCCCTTACACAGATAGATCGACTCTCAATCTCCTGCCTCCTTTATCTTTCTTTGGGACTTTTCAGAAAAGAAACTGCCTTAACTATTCAGCTTTTAATTCTCATCCTGTCAGGAATGTCCAGCTTCATAAACTAGGAAATGTATCTAAAATTTTACCAAGAGTTTAAATTCATACCTATTATCATTAGATTAGTTTAAAGTGTTCTGGGGGTAAAGTATTATGAGATTCTAAGTTGAACAGCTGCTTTTGAGCAGGCAAAGAAATCTAAGAAATTTGATTTAATGCAGTTAGGATGAAGCCAGTTTTGCCAGGCAGAAATCTCCAAAAGGTTTCACAGATGGAGTTACTTTAACCTATACATGGGGTTAGATCCTGAAATCATAATAAGAAAAAAAAGCAAGAATTTAATATTGCTGATTTTTAAACATATTTGCTTTAATCTTTTAGCAATTAAATCCATCAATTAAATAAGAATTCACATTTCTAACAATATTTTAAAAATAAATTTATTTATTTTTAGTTTTAAACATTCACTTCCATAAGATTTTGAGTTCTAAATTCCCCCCCCCATCTCTCCTCTCCCTCCACCCCAAGACAGCATATAATTTGGCATAGACTCTATATATACATTAATATTAAACTTATTTAATAAAAATATTAAACATTAGTCATATGGTAAGGAAGAATTAGAATCAATGGGAGAAACTTCTAACAATATTTTTAATACAATCAAATTAATGTTAGGCACTTTTCTTTAACACATTACAAATCACATTAACTGAGGTAACTTGACTTACTAACAAACTACCTGGTCCATAAAATAATGATGATGATGATGATGCTTCACTGAAAATGAGACCAGAAATCTATTTCTATATCTTTTTTTCCAAATAATATAATAAATAATCTTAATTTATAATTTCAGTGATTTAATATCATATTTTATACAAGGGCTATTCCAAACATTTGATATTATAGGATTTCCAATTTCCAGTTGATCCACTGATAACAATTTTAAAACTGAAAGTATGTAAGAGATTTTAATTATCATACTTATGAACACTTTGCTCATCAGATCCTTCCTAACCCTCTATAATAGAAACTGCCACATGGAACAAGAGAGGCTTGGAACCTTTTTAGGTGAGAACATCCAACCTTAAGCAATCAATTAATGAAAAATATTAAGTTAATATACATTCTATCATACTCTTTGATTCTTCTATAATTAGTCTAGGACCCAGCATTATTCTATTGCCTGGCCTAAAACTTAAAAAAAAATTTTTAATTAATTTTTTGATGGTGGTGTGTAAGAGACATTAAACATAATGTATTTATATACAATGTAGTATAAATGTAGCATAATATTTTATAATAGCTATGATTTCACCACTCTGAATACATAGTATAATGGTACAAATTGAAATCCATCTACACCTCTTATGGAATTCATGTCCATTTCTTCCTTTTAATATGAATATATGTAGATAATTCTCATCAAGATTTTATAGAAATGTGAAAGTGTGTTTTTGAATTGGTAATCATTGAGCTTCTAATCACTACTTTTTGGTGATAATGCCATCCTTGATTTCTTTCAATCATTTTGTATTTTTCCCAATTTCAAATATTTGGGCAATACCTAGATGCCTTAAAAAATATGTTGTCTCTAGCAGTTATCTCTTCTCTTCTCGTTCCAGTTGAGGACTTCTACCTAATGGGATTGGCAAATTAATGGGAATTAATGGGAATGGCATTTTCCTTTCGTCCTATTACATGTACTGGTGAAGGCCTTCAAACCAAATCCCTATGAGAGAAGTGCTTGGGGCTGGGTGGAAAATTGTCTTGTTTTATTTCCCCTGTTTCCATTCAGAATAGCTTCAGGGAGTCAGAGAATTTGAACTTCTAATCTAACCCCCATTTTGGGGGGGCTATTTTATACCTACTGCTCTTACAGTACCATCTTAGTAAAATACCTGTTACAAATAGGTAATGAAGTTTGGTTGGTTAATTGATATCAATTGGTAATCATTGGAAGGAAATATACTAATAGGGCTTGTAAGTTATGGTAATAGAACACTATTCTCGAACCTTCTGGGCAACAAACTTGCAAGTCTAAATGAGAGATAGGAGAATGAGCCAAAAGCAAATGCATTATTTATATTAAGTTTTAAAATGAGAATAAAACAACATTTCATGAAAAATTATACTTTAAATTATTTTCAGTTGGGCTATTTATAAGTTCCTTGTTGTCACTGTCAGGATGATTTAAGTATTCAATCAAATTTGTTGGAGTCTTACTTCTGCTGTAAGTTGAAGGTGCCACAGATCATTTACTTCTGCCCAAACCAGAATTGCTTATATGCTGTGGACATAAAAAACTCAATTTTGCTGTTTTAAAAAGGAAAAAAAAATGAAGCATTGTGTTTAAAAAAACTTTTTTGAATTAATTTTTTGGGGGTAACATTTTGGAGGTGAGAGGGACATCACAAAATACAGCATATTTATATACAGCATCATATAAATGTAGCATGCTATTTTATTAGATTTATGATTTCACTACTGTGAATGAATACTATAATGGTGCGAGTTGAAACCCATCCATATCTCCTATACAGTTCATGTTCACTTTCCCTCTTTACTTTGGACACATGTATAGATAATCTCATTAAATTTTTTTTTAGAGATGAGAAAGTATGTTTTTGAGTCAGTAGTTATTGACATACTTTTGGTTATTTTTTTGGTAGTAATTCTATCCTTGCTTTCTTTCAGTAATTCTATATCTCCCCCAGTTTGATATATTTGGGAAATTATCTCTACTTATCTTCAAAACTGTCATCTCTAGCAGCCATCTCTTCTCTTCTTATTTCAGGCCAGCAGTTCCATCCAACTTTATTATTAGGAGCGACATTTATCTTGATATGGTGAATATGGATCACTATAAAAATTCTGGGAGGTTTATCTTTTTTTTCCCCTCACAACTGTGGGATGTCTGGCATCCTCTGCTTCATTTTCCATTTTCTTCCTGTTACTAAAGAAGTTCCTTTGACCTCAAGGTTGAAAAGACCTGAAGAATATTTTACATATTCTTCCCCTCCCCCATGTATTGCCATAGCCAAAAAAGTACCTAGTAGCCATCTTAGCTAAAAAACTAACTGGTGATAAACATTTCTTTACTTTGCAAGTCTCATTGTTGAATAACAAATATAGTCTGTTACTAGGACAATCCTTAAATCATTTCTAACATGATAAAATCTATCAGATATGACATTTTACTAGCTGAGTTCTCAAGAACACAAAGCTACCTCCAAACAACCATGAATAATCAAAGTAGGAATGTGTGGGAATTCACACTCAAAAAACTCCTAATATTGGGGCGGCCAGGTAGCACAGCGAGTAAGAGCACCGGCTCCAGTGTTGAGAAGACCTGGAGATGGAATCCCCGGCTCAGACACTTAGCACCCACCCAGAAACATCTGGCCGTGTAACCTTGAGCAAGTTACTTAACCCCAATTGCTTAGGGGCGGCCAGGTGGCTCAGAGAGTAAGAGCACCGGCTCCAGTGTGGGGTGACCTGGATCAAATCTGGGCTCAGATACTCAGCACTACACCCAGAAATAACTGGCCATGTAACCTTGAGCAAGTTACTTAACCCCGATTGCTTTGAAAAAAAAAAAACTCCTAATATTAAATTACAATAGAAAAATCTTGCAAAATGTTGGCAGACTAACAAGAAATGAATAGTATGGGAAATCAACCTTAGCCTTTTCCACTACTATGCTTGTTAGTTCTGTGCAGTAATTATTTTGTATAATAAGTTTAAGATTCCTAATTAAATCAGTCCATATGTCACCATTACTATTGCTCTGACTGTCCAGGTTCGGCATCATATAATAGTTGATATGTTCCCCCACTTAGCATGGTAATTACATTCATAAGCTTTTGCATAGGTAATATATTTAATTGACACTGTGGAATGTCAGCTGTATTGGAATAGAAGCCAAGGTTAGTAATTCTTGAGTAAATTGTCCAGGATTCCCAACCACAATTAAGTGTCACACTTAATAACAAGCCCATATTGCTGACTTGTTGACTTTTGGATGTTGCTTAGAAGGCTGTCAAAATGAATTACTATCAACTGATTTGGGAAATAGCATATTTTGAAGAATTTCCCATGTAGAAGGCTATTGGCATTTTAGGAAATAATTGCTTGGCTCACTTTTGAACAAAAACTTTCGTAATAACTGAATGGGCCTGTGCATTCTTTTATTTTCAAGTATGAAATTGCCCTTATTTCTGGGCGTTAATAAAGATATGTGCTGAGACAAGTAAATGATTAGCACGATTTTCTAACAGGTATCCAATTTTGTACTATAAGGAAACTCTATTTTGCAGACTGAAATAGAAGATAATACACAATCCAAGAATTTTTAAAACTAGAAAGCAAAGTACTAGTTCATCATACATGCTGCAAAAGAGTTACAAAAAAGAAGTCCAGGTTCACTTAACCATCAAGACTGCTGTGTGTGAGTATTGGATAGAATATTGCACCTGGATTTAGAAAGATGAGTTCAAATCGCATCTCAGGTACTTTCAAGCTGGATGTGACCCTTAGTAAGTCACTTGGCCTCTGTCTTCCTCAGTTACCTTATTGGTTATTATTGTTCAGTAATTTCAGTTATGCCTGACTCTTCATGAACTCATTTTGGGTTTTCAAGGCAAAGATAATGGAGTGGTTTGTGATTTCCTTCTCCAGCTCATTTTAAAGGTGGGGAAACTGAAGCAAATAGTGTTAAGTGACTTGCCGACACCACACAGCTAGTAATTGTCTGAGGCCAGATATGAGGTTAGGAAATTGAGTCCTCCTGACTTCAGGCCTGGGATTCTATCCATTGAACCACCCAGCTGCCCTATATCTGTAAAATAGGGATAAGAAAAAATAGCATCTTCTTCCCAGGCTTGTTGTGAGGATCAAATGAGATGTTTGTAAAGCACTTAGCACAGTGCATGGCATATAGAAGGCACTATATACATACTATAAATCTATCTTTTGATGTACCTACCATTTTTTTATTAATCAGGACTTTACACGTTTGATAGTCCTAAGGAATGTATATGGAACTTAATAGAAAACTATTGAAAGAGAATATTGGTAGAATACCATTGGAAATAAAACTACTTGGGTTTGATAAGACCATAAAAATTTATTCATTAATCTATAATTTATTAATAAATCAACAAATATTTATCAAGTGCTTGTAGCTTGCCAGGCATTTTAGTAAGTGTACAGGATACAAAGTAAAAGCAAAAATTCCCTGGCCTAAATAAGTTCACATTGTAATGGGGGAAACAGTGATGTGTATCTTGTGTGCATGTATGTATGGTTACATGCATACATACATGCATACAAGATACCTAAAGAATAAATATTAGATAATCCTATAGGAGAATACATTAGCAGCCCATGGCCTGGAAAAGGTATTTTGCAAAAGATGACAGTTGAGCTGAGTCTTGAAAACCAGAGGGGAGGTGAAGAAAAAGGACATTCTGTATTTGGGGGACTGCCTGTTCAAAGGTATGGAAATAGGAGGTGGGAGATTGTGTTCAAGTGGGTCTATATGACTTGATCTTAGAGTTTGTGGTGGAGAATAATGTGTAAGAATATTTGATAGGTGGGGAAAAGACAAGCTTAAATTCCAAAGAGAGTAGTTTCTATGCCAGGCATAAACAAAGTAATCGAGAATTTAGAAATGAAACACTCTGCCTTTAAGGACCTTATTTTACAGTCGAAACAGGGAGCATGAATATGGCAAAGTAAATAGAAGATTTCTATAAGATAAATACAAAGTAATTTTAGGCTAGATGGAGCACTAATGATTGGGGTAATTAAGAAGAGGCATTTGAGCTGAACCTTGAAAGGAACTCGAATGAAGACAATGAAGTCCCACAGCTCATTTTATCTCACTATTTGAAGGCATTAGCTTTTGATACCTTCACCATTACGATCATGGGGAGAGTCAGATAGGTAGAAGGTATAAATGCCCAGAAATACAGTAAAATAGAAATCTTGTAAAAGTTAGATATGATATGAAGTTATCCTGGATTGATTTTTCCGGGGCATGTGAAACTGGAGCTAAAAGTCTTTCTCGGTCAGGAATACAGAATTTCATTAGATCCAAGAAATAGATTTATAAGATACTCAGGGTCAAATAGGTTGGACTAGGAGATCTCTTTTAGATCCAACAACTCAGAATTCACTGAAATGTAGATTCAATCTTGACCTCCACTGTTTCTGTTGTCACTGTGTGGAGCTTACTTTTCAGCACAACACTTTATGTAATAGTAACTAAACATTCTTTTCACAAACAAGCATTTAATTTTAGTTTTTTTTTAAATTTAAAACTCCTTTCTTCACCATTTCAAAGTATAGGCCATTTTAATGTTTATTTTTTCCAATTAATATTTAGCATACCTATAACTTGTAGTAGCAAGAATCTTGAAAAATCCCATTGATTCTAATACCTCAAATTCTTTTGCCTGATAACATGTTTTTATGCACAGTTTTATCTTGCATTGCATAATTTGATCTCTTAAGTTGTCATTTAACTCAAATCATCTTCTCTAAGAAGTTATGTCTTGTTTACCACAATTTTCTTGTCACTAGATTAAAGAGCCTTCTCCCAAACCATTATTTGCTACTGGAGATGTGTTGTGCCTTAAAAAGAATTCTGGATTTTGCATTCAGGCTATGTTACTTAATACTAGTAGAGTCTCAAACAAGTCACTAAAGCTTTCTGTTTCCTTACCTGTCAAATGAGGAAGTTAGATTAAATTGTCTGTACAGTTTTTTCTAGTTCTAAGTCTTGAATCTATAATCTTACTCCTACTGGGCCCTCACCAATGAATAGATAATCCTTTTTATTCATTTCTCTTGTACTCTCTATCATGTTATTTACAGTAGCTAATTAAAATTTTTTACTCCTACCTCCAAACCCCAAATTCAATTACCCCAAAATTGACTCATAATAAAAAGTATCACCTTCTACTTTTTTTCTTTTTTGCTTTTTGGAGGGCAATTGGGGTAAAGTGACTTGCCCAAGGTCAAACAGCTAGTTTTTGTGTTAAGTGTCTGAGTCCAGATCTGAACCCAAGTCCTCCCGACTCCAGGGCCGGTGCTGTATTCACTGTGCCACCTAGCTGCCCCTATCACCTTCTACTTTGCTAAGAACATTGAGCCCCAACATCATAAGTTCCTCCATCTCTTATTCTCTATACTTCAACACATTCTAGATCTTTTCTCTCCATTTCATTTTTAGTTCATTCTCCGAAGATGAGATGTTCTCCTCCCTGCCAGCACTAACATCTCCAACTTTTCTCCTTTATTACATAACTAGTCTCCTTCATGAAGTTGTCCTACCAATCATTCCTTGTATCTCTCTTAAGTTTCCTTTCTACTGATGACTTTCTCCATTGCCTAAAATACATTCATGTCTCCCATATTCTGAAAAAAAAATACTAAAAATGTATTGCAATTCTTCCACCTCATTCAGCTATATAGCCTGTCTCTTTCACTAAATGCACACGAGTTTATAAATGCTTGTGCAGCTTTGTTTTCCTTTTTTTTAAAAAAAGGCATTAGTGAAGTTGAACAGTAAGATAGATTGTAAGTCCTCTGAGGTCAATAATGACATCTTTAAGTAAGAATGAATGAATATAATTTTATGTGGAATGATCTTCATCTCTTGATTTGAATTTACCATCATAATAAATTAAAAAAATTGCTTTCATAATCCCCACATTTGTAAAGGATCTGTAAGATGAAAAATACAAGAATATAGCCATATAGAATGGTATGGGAAAAGGAAAAAACTAATTTTTTCCTCCTAATCAAGATGATCAGGTTAGTATTTTGTTACAATGACAGGCTGAAATTATGTAATAGGAAATGTCATAAAATCTCAGTGCAGGAAGGGATTTTATCTAATCCCACATGAAAATGAAGAATACTCTATCCATTATACCTAACCGATGGCTCTCTACTTTTAAATTGAAGATCTCCACAGATATGGGGCCTGCTGCTTCTCTAGGTATTCTGTTTCACATTTGAACAATCTTAATAAAAGGAAGCTTTTCCTTCTATCAGGTTTATATTTCACTCTTTTCAGCTTCTACTGAGATCTCTTTCTTTTCCTCTCTTGGTCCAACCAGAGCTAATCTAATCACTACTTCATGTAACAGCTCTTCAAATAATTGAATATAGCTAGTATTTTTTTCTAGTCTTCTCTTCCATTAGTCTGGAATCTCTATTTCCTTCATTCCTTATGTAGGAGGAAAGCCAGATTCTTCCCTCTCCTAGATGCCCTTTCAATGGATTCTTTCTTGCTTATCCTCATAATTGTAGCCAGGGATACCAATACCTCCTCCATCCTCAAAAGACTCTCACTTGATCCATCTATCCCTGCTATCAATCATGCCATATGTTTAAACCCTTTGAAAAGGTTGTGTACAGAGGGTACCTTCATTTCCTTTAATCTCACTCTCTTATTAAAGCATTTTACTTTATGTCTTCCTTTGTGATTTGGTTATCATTTAAACAAAACTTTCAAATCTGGCCTCAGACACTTGCTAAATATATGACCCTGGGCAAGTCACTTAATCCCAACTGCTTCCAAAGAACAAAAAACAAACGACAAACAAAAACAACCCAAACTTCTAAATTTCTAACTATCTTTTAATTGCCAAATCTAATAGCTTTTTCTCAGTCCTCATCCTTCTTTACACTCTCTGCAGTCTCTTGAAATTTTCAATTATTTATTATTTTTAAACATTTATTTAAAATTTTGAATTGCAAATTATCTCCCTCAGTCTAGCCCCTCCTTCACTCATTGAGAAGGCAAGTAACATAATGCCAATTATATATGTTGTCATGCAAATCATATTTCTATATTAACAATGTTGCAAAAAAGCAAGAAAAATAAAGTGAAAACAATGTGCTTCAAGCTCCACTCAGAGTTCATCAGTTCCCTCTCTCTTGGTGGTTAGCATTTTTCATCATGAGTCCTTTTAGAATTGTCTTGGGTGATTTTATTGATCAGAGTAGCTGTCTTTCATAGTTGATCATTGTTACTACTGTGTATAATGGTCTTCTGATTCTGCTCACATAATTTTGAACCATTTGATAAAAGTCTTCCCAGAGTTTTCTGAAACCATCCTCCTCATCTTGTCTTATGGTACAACAGTATCCCATCACAATTATATAGCACAACTTATTCAGCCATTCCCTAATTGATGGATATTCCTTCAATTTCCATTTTTTGCCACCACAAAAAGAGCTTCTATAAATATTTTGTACACTTAACTTCTTTTCCTTTATCTTTGACCTCTTTGGCACACAGGACAAAGTGATATTGCTAGGTCAAATGGTTTTATAGTTTTCTATAAAAAAGCTTATAGTCCTTTGGGTATATTGCCAAACTCTTTTCTAGAATGATTGGACTAGTTCATAACTCCATAAACAGTGGATTAGTGTACCTGTTATTCTTTGTCCCCTCCAACATTTGTCATTTTCCTTTTCTGTCACATTTTTTCTTTGGCCTACTTATTATATATGGATCATTAGGTTTATCAAATACCAGATTGCTATGATAATTTACTATTGTAAATTATAAATCTAAAGTATTCCACTGATTAATCTTTATTTTTTCTGAAAAGTGTTTTTAATTGTGTTCATTTGGTTCCTGGATGTGGCTTGGCAGGTAGACTCCCAAGTTTTTATACTGTCTGCAGTCATTTTAAATGGAGATTTTCTTTCTAGCTGTTCCTCCTGTTTTGTTTGTAAATTATTGAAATACTTATGATTTTTGTTTGCTTGTTTTACATCCTACAACTTTGCTGAATTTGTTAATTGTTTCAACTAATTATAGATTCTCATGGTTTTTCTAGGTAGACCATCAAATCATCTGCAAAAAGTGATAGTTTTGTTTCTTCATTGCTTATTTTGAACCATTGTTTATTTTTTAATCCAATTCTTTTTTCTTTTTTTTATGGCTCTTACTAACATTTCTACTTCAATATTGAATAATAGTGGTGATAATGGATATCCTCGTGTAATGCCACACAGAAGCATCTTTCCAGAGGACTGCTGCTGTGGACAGCTTTAAAGGTTCTGATTACACAGTATTTAACGAATACTCTATTTATTCCATAACAAATCAGAGCAAAATATTCACACAGAATCAAGGTACAGCATTCATAATATTACAACTTATTACAGAAAATCACAATATAGTATTCACAACAACTTATCATTAAAATGGCCACATAGTTTTCACAAAAGTGGTCACAATATTTAGAACAAAGAACAATCATCCCAAAGTACAATAGCCAGGGTCTTCCACTCATGGGGCACACTAAATTAACTCAGTCACTTATTCAGCAATCAATTACTAAGTATCATTATGCCCTAAGTATAATCATTAGAGAATACAGAAACCCTCCACCCCTAGGTCACTAGTAAACTACAATTTCATAATTACTCAGTACCCACAGAGAGGTCTTTTCATCTTTGACTTAGAGCTGGTTCTCATATTCCCTGGATCTCCTTCCATGGTCCCAGATTCTACCTGGATTCACCAGACTGTCATCTGGGTTCAATGGCAGACAGCTCCCAATTCCTTGTCCAGCTCTCTGGGTATGTACTGCTCCACACTGAAGTTCACAGGGTCCAGTCCATCTCAAATCCTTCACAATTTCTTCTCCTGGTTATTCAAGGCTCAACCAAGCCACAAACAAAGTCTTTGCATCCTGGTCATGCTTCCTCGGTCTTCTGCAGCTCATTCAAAAATCAGAATCACCTTATCCAGCCTGGGAGTAGGGGGCTCCTTGGTTCCTGGGTTCCTGGGCTCCTGTGCTCTTGGGCTCCTGTTCAGAAGAAGCCCCACCACCACAAGTTCTCAGGAAATTCTGGCTCAGTTCTCAGTTCTCTCTTCTGTACCTGCTCTGCATCTTCTTGTCCCAAGAAATTCTGACTGTGCATCTCTGGGGCTTTTATTATATATACAGCATTAGCTACTTCCTATTTCATCCAACCCCTTCCTGTTACAGCAGGAACAGGGGTTCATACCTTCTGTTTCTCCAACAGAGGCTTAATTGATTACTAAATGCTAAGTATCTGCTTACTTGCCAATACAAGGAGTCAAATTACATTACCATTACACCTTGCTCCATATCTGTTCTTAATGGTTAAACTTCTAGTTTATCTATGTTACAGAAAATTCTAGCTCTTGGTTTTAGATAGATATTACTTATTTTAAGAAAAGCTCCATTTATTTCTCTTTTCTGGGGTTTTAAAATAGGAATGAGTGTTATATTTTGTCAGAAGGTTTTTCTGTGTCTATTGATATGGTCATGTGATTTTTGTTGTTTTTTATTATTGATAAGATCAATAACATTTATGGTTTTTATAATATTGAACCAACATGGTAGAAGCATTCCTGATAGAAATCCTACCTGGTCATAATGTATGGTTTTTGTCTTTGCCTTACTAGTATTTTATTTAAAATTTTTGCATCAACATTCATTAGGGAATTTGCCCTCTAGTTTTCTTTCTCTGTTTTTGCCCTCCATGGTTTATTATCAATATCATTTTGTGTCATAGAAGGAATTTGGTAGGACTCCTTTACCTATTTTTTCAAATTATTTATATATTAATGGCATTAATTATTCCTTAAATGTTGAGTAAAATTCCCTTGTAAATATATCTGGCCTTGGGGTTTTTTTTTTTACAGGACTCTCATTTATGCCTTGTTCAATTTCTTTTTCTACGACAGTATTATTTGACTATATTTTATTTCCTCTTGTGTAAATCTGTTCAGTTTACATTTTTTATAACTATTCTTCCCTTTCATTTTGCTAGATTTATTGACATATAATGAGCAAAATAGCTCCTAATTATCACTTTGATTACATCTTTGTTGATTGTGTATTCACCCTTTTCATTTTTGAGACTGGTAATTTGATTTTCTTCCTTTTTTAATAAAAATCAAAATAACTAATATTTCATTTTCCCCCTAAAACCTGTTCCTAATTTTATTTATTAGTTCATTAAAAAAAACCCTTTCATTTATATTAATCTCTCCTTTGATTTTCAGGATCCTTATTTTGCTGTTTAGATAGCGAATTTTAAGTTTGTTTAATTGCTAGGTTTTTTGAAATTTTCATGCCCAATTCATTGATTTACTTTTTCTCTCTTTTATTAATATAAGCATTGAGAGAAATAAATTTACCCCTAACTACATCTTTATCTGTAACTTCCAAATTTTGTATGTTGTCTCAGTATTGTCATTATCTTTAATGAGAATTTGATTGTTTTATATGTTCTTTGGCCCACTCATATAAAGGATTAGATTATCATTTTGTGTTCAATTAATTCCTAAAATCTGTTTCTAAGGCCATTTACTGAATCTAATTTCTTTGGATTATGGTCTGAAAAGGGTGCATTTAGCATTTCTGCATTTGTTTATATGACATTTTATGTCCCAATTATAGTTGACAAAAGTTATTCTTTTTTATTCTATTCAATATTATCCAAGGAATGTTACATTAATTTATTTATTTGTTTTATATTTAGTTTTATCTAGTTCTGAAAGGGGGTAAACTTAGGTTCCCCCTGTAGTTTTCCTCCTGTAACTCATTTAATTTTGCCTTTAAGAATTTGGATGCTATGCCATTTGTTACATATTTTTATTATTATTATTACTTCATTGTCTTTGGTACTTTTTAGCAAGATGTAGTTTTTTCATTATCATATTAATTAGATTTATTTATTCTTTTGCTTTGTCTGAGATCATGATTGCTACTCCTTCATTTTTTATTTCAGGAGAAACATAATAGATTCTTCTCCAGCCCCTCATTTTAACTTTCAGTGTATGGTTCTATTTCAAGTTTGTTTCTTATCAACATTATATTGTTGGCTTATTTCTATTTTATGGGTGAGTTCTTCCCATTCCCATTTCCAACTATGATTAATAACTGCATTTACCTCCATCTTATTTTCTCTTATTTATAATTTTGTTTTATCTTATATTTCCTAAAAAAAGAATGTTTTTCTTCTGATTACTACTTCTCTTTATCTACCTTCTCTTTTATTACCACCCAATCTTTCCCTTATTTCCTACTTTCCTGTTGGAAAAGATAGATTTCTATATCCTACTGAATATGTATGTATAGCCTTCCTTCCTTGAACTAATTCAAATGAGCGTGTGTTTAAACTTTGTCCACCTCCATTTTCCCATCCATTCTAAAAACCCTTCCTTGAAAACCTCTTTTTATGCAAGGTAATTCCCCCCATTCTTCCTATCACTTCTACCTTTTCCCCATGTGAACTTTTTTGCCCCCTCCATTTATTCTTGAGATCACCCCAACATAACTCACACTCATATCTTCTGTTTATGTAGACTTCTAATTACCCTATTAATGATTAAGTTCTTAGGAGTTACATATATCATCTTCCCCAATGGGAAGTAAACAGCTTAATATTATGAAGTCCCTTAGGATTTCTCTTTCATGTTCACCTTTTAATGATGGTTTTTAGTCTTTGGTGTGAAATTCAAATTTGTGTTTAGCTCTGCTTTTTTCTTCAGGAATGCTTGAAAGTACTCTAATTATCTACTTTTCTCCCCTGAAGGAATATACTCAGTTTTGCTGAATAGGTTATTTTTGGTTGTAATCCTAGCTTCTTTACCTTCTTTCTTTTAACAGTGTATATACTAAACCTTGTGTGATCCTGACTGTGAGTCTATATTTGATTGGTTTCTTTTTAGATGCTTTTAGTATTTTCTCTTTGACCTGGAAGCTCTAAAAATTGGCTCTGATCATTATGGGAGTTTTCATTTTGGGATCTCTTTCAGGAGGTGAATAGTGGATTTTTCTAATTTCTATTTTGTCCTCTGGTTCTATTGTGAAGAGAATAAGAGCGAGACCAAGACCTGGGTGCAAGGTAAATTTAGGTGTGGATTTATTGATGAAGTGCACAACTGCCTGGAGTATTCACTCAAATCAGACAGCCCTGAATTGGGGTGCATACAGGGCTTATAAAGGCAAAAACCACAAAAACCACAATTGGGGAAGGGAGCTAGCAAAAGCAATGATGTACAGAAGCCAAGAACAGCCATTGGTTGGATCCATAGGTCAGGGTTAATTTGGGAATCATGGCACAAAGGTACAAGGGTGCTACCTTCCTTGTGACAGGGATCCCTCCTAGAACAGGGTAGAGGGTAGAGGGTGGAGGGCACAGGGGGAGTGGAATTCCCCAGAACAGGCTGGGGTCATGGAACAGGCCAGGGTCATGTTCTGGGTAGAGGGTGTAGGGGAACCTGCTTGGTCAGTGTTCTGAGTGGGGACCTTGCTTGGTCAGCATCCCAGAAGAGGGTGGTCTCTTACATAAGATGGACTTGCCCCATGATCTCTATACAGACTTCCACCATGACCCTTATACAAAAGGCTTACTTATTTAGGGAAGTACTAATTCAGGAAGAGATAAGGGAGCAGGGGACTATGCCTTGGGTCATTTACTATTACCCAAGACTATGCCTTTAAGCTGTTACAAGCAGTTACAGGGTTTGGGATAGAGACAAAGACAAAGACAAATATGAAGGGGCTTAATGGTGGGCTCCAAATCAGGTGGCATGGAATTTGGGTTAGGGTACAACAGATCTAATATATCTGGGCAGTTTCTATTTATAATTTCTTAAAATATGATGTCTAGACCCTTTTGGAACTTAGCTTTCAGGTAGTCTAATAATTCTTAGATTATCTCTCCTCAATCTAGTTTCGAGGCCAGTTATTTTTCTGATAAGATATTTTATATTTCCTTCTATCTTTTTTATTCTTTTTCTCTCTTTTCTATTTTTGAGTTTACATTATTCATTTCCACAAGATTTTGAGTAACAAATTTTCTCCCCAATTTTCCCTACCCACCAACCCAAAGCACCTTTCCCACTGAATATCCCCTCCCTCAATCTGCTCTCTCCCATATTTTCCCCTATTCCCCCTTTGACTTTCCAGTAGGGCATGGTGGATCTCTATGCCCCAGTGACTGTATATCTTATTTCTCAGTTACATGTAAAATACTACTAATTATGTGTGTGTGTGTATTTAAACATTTGACTTTAAAACTTTGGATTCCAGATTCTATCCCCTCCTTCCTTGTCATCCACCCTCACTGATAAGATAAGCAATTCAATATATGTTGTACGTGTGTGGCTATGCAAAACATTTCCATAGTGGATATATTGTGAAAGACTAACTATATTTCCCTCTAGCCTATCCCACCCACCACTTGTTCTATCCTGTACTTTGATCCTGTCCCTTTTCAAAAGTGTGTGCTTCCAACTTCCCTCCCACACAGCCTGCCCTCCCTTCCATTATCCCCCTCTGTTCCCCATCCCCTCTACTCTCCTGTATGGTGAGATACTTTATTTAGTGTGTATATCATTCTCTCCCTAAGCCAAATTCAATGAGAGTAAGTTTGACTCATTCCATTTTATCATCCTGTTCTTCCCCTCCATTGTAACCATTTTCCTTGCTCTTCTATATGATACAATTTACCCCATTCTGTCTCTCCCCCTCTCCTCTCATTATATTCCTCTCTCACCTCTTAATTTCACCTTTTAAGAATCATCCCTTCCTATTCAATTGGTCCTGTGCCCTCTGTCTATGTATACCTGTACACATATATACACACACTCACATATGTATTCATGTGCTCATATACCCTCCCATATAGACATATATATGTATGTATACATACACACAATATACATACGTATATATGTGTATGTGTATATATATATATACACATATTCATTTATATTCCCTTCAACTATTATAAGTTTCATAAGCTATAATTATCGTTTTTCCATTTAGGAATATAAGTAGTTTAACTTTCCTAAGTTCCTTATTATTTCTTTTCCCTCTTTACTTTCTCAAGCTTCTCTTGCTCCTTGTATCTGAATGTCAAATTTTCTATTCAACTCTATTTTTTTTTTTATCAAGAATGATTGAAAGTCCTCTATTCCATTGAATGACCATATTTTCCCCTGGAACATGATACTTTTTTGCTGGGTAGGTGATTCTTGGTTTTAATCCCACCTCCTTTGATCTCTGTAATATTTTTGACCTTCCAAGTCCTTCCATCCCTCAGTGTAGAAGCTGCCATATCCTGAGTTATCCTGATTGTGTTTCCACAATATTGAAATTGTTTCTTCCTGGCTGCTTGCAATATTTTCTCCTTGATTTGGGAACTCCAGACCTTGGCTATAATATTCCAAGGAGTTTTCTTTTTGGATCTTTTTCAGGAGGTGATTGATGGACTCTTTCAACTTCTATTTTGCCCTCTGGTTCTAAAACATCAGGGGAATTTTCCTTGAGAATTTCTTAGAGGATGATTTCTAGGTTCTTTTTTTTTTTCATGAGCAAATTGGGGTTAAGTAACTTGCTCAAGGTTACATGGGCAGTTATTTCTGGGTGTGGTGCTAAGTGTCGCAGCCCAGATTCAATCCCCAGGTCATCCCAACACTGGAGCCAGTGCTCTTACTCACTGAACCACCTGGCTGCCTCTCTAGGTTCTTTTTTTGATCATGGTTTTCAGGTAGTCCAATAATTTTTAAATTATCTTTTCTGGGTCTATTTTCCAGGTCAGTGGTTTTTCCAATGAGAAATTTCACATTGCCTTCTATTTTTTCATTTGTTTGGATCTGTTTAATAGTATCTTGATTTCTCATAATGTCACTAGCTTCCATTTGCTTCAATTTAATTCTGAAGGAATGATTCTGTTCAGTGAGCTTTTGAGATTCTTTTTCCATCTGGCCCATTTGTCTTTTTAAGGCATTCTTCTCCACATTGCCTTTTTGAACCTCTTTTGCCATCTGAATTAGTCTAATTTTTAAGGTGTTATTTTCTTCAGTCAGGTTGTTGATTGTCATTTCATAATTTTTCTTCCATCATTCTCATTTCTCTTCCCAATTCTTCTTCTATTTCTCTTATTTAATTTTCAAAATCTTTTTAAGCTCTTCTCTTCTATGGTCTGTAACCAGCTATTATTTTTCTTGGAAACTTTTGGTGCAGGAGTTCTGACTTCACTGTCTTCCATGCATTGATCCTTTTCATCCCCAAATAGGAGTGTGAAGTTGGGTTGCTCTGTTTGCCTTGCTTCCTTTGCTTGCTCATGTTGACACTCAATTACTTGACTTTTCAGCCTTTTGCCACAGTGGAACTGTGCTACCAGAAATGGGAGCTTTGTCCCAAATGCTGGGTTTTTTCGTTGCTGAAGGTATTATTTGGGTGCCTTCTCTGAAGCCTCCACATGCTCTGGCAGACTGCTAATGCACCCCAGCACCTCCACCCTAGACAGAAATCCAGATCCAAGCAGGTTAAAGTAAGAGCGATTATCCCTCAAACTGGATGCTTGGTGCCCCTACAATCTGCAGACCAGGAGCTCTGAAGCAACCACAAGGTGGCAGCTGTATGGCCTGTGCACCTCAGCATCTTCTTGCCATGGGGGCAAAGGCTGAATCGCACTCCCAGGTCCCAAAGTTCACACTGCACTGACCTCTCACTTTGTCCTTGGCATCTATGGGTTGATAATTCTGGAAACTGCCACAGCTGCTGGTGATCTGAAGTCCCTCCAGCAGGCATCTGGTCAGGCTTCCCTGAGGCTAGAACCTCAAGCTTTTGTGGGGCTGGGCTTGGCTCCCAGATCACTGAGCTAGTAATTTGCTGCTGGCCTGCTTGGCTGTCCTCAGTGGGAGATTAGCTTGTCTGTCATTTTGTGGGTTCTGTAGCTCTAAAGTTTGTCTAGAGTAATTTTTTTACATGAATTGGAGGAGGTGGGAGCCAGAGCTGTGTGGAAGTCCTGTTTCTACTCTGCCATCTATCTTTTTAATTCTTTTGTCATTGTTTTATTTTTTCTTGATGTCTGATAGAGTCATTTTCTTTTGCTTATCCAATTCTAATTTTTAAGGAATTATTTCCTCCAGTAAGTGAGTGTTATTTTCTTCAGTATTTTTGTACCCTTTTTATCTAGCATTTACAACTCTTTTCAATATTTTCTTTCATTGACCTCATTTTTTTTTTGCAGTTTTTCCTCTATCAGGTTTCAGAAGGAACTGACTGACCAATCAGATAAAGAGGTGGCAGGAGATCTATTTTTCAGGATACCCCCTCCCCCTCTTACCCCCTTCCCTCCAGCTTTTCTGCCTAGAACATGAAGCAGACAGTGG
The DNA here is from genome assembly GCF_028583685.1 of Petaurus breviceps papuanus. Lineage (NCBI taxonomy): Eukaryota > Metazoa > Chordata > Mammalia > Diprotodontia > Petauridae > Petaurus > Petaurus breviceps. The sequence goes on along the minus strand of NW_027187295.1, from coordinate 4,297,136 downwards.
GGAAGTCTCATCTGTCATTGTGTATCAGGATAGTGACCCCGGAAGGGTGAGTGAGAAAGTCTCTGCTTACATACTCCTGGACCCACCCATGAGAGAGTCCCTCAAGATTTGAATCCAGGAAGAGATGGCTGAGTGTCTACTTTCCTGAGACTAGACAGACTGCCTTGGTGGTACCATAAGAGCAGTAAGTTTACCCTGCCCTTTTTACCCTGGCCACTCCAGTCCCAGTCTGGCTTCCCCACTCAGCTGCTTAGGCTTTCAGAGGAGTGTCCATTGCCAAGTTGGCCCTGGCATCTCCTTTGCTGTGACCCCTCTGCCACAGCTACCTGGGAGTTGCATAAAAGGTTTTCCCTGGTCTAGATTGAATTCTCAAGATGTCCTGCCCCCAATCAGTGAAAGCTCTGATCAGCCCCAGCTCTATCAGGGTTTGGTCCCCTAAGCCCTAGGCCAAACAGTATACACCGTTTTGGGGGGGAGGTTCATGCCCTCTAAATTTGTGCTTGTTGTTTTGGGGAAAGTTCCTCCTCATAGCCCTACTTCCCCTTACCAAATTCCTGGAGTGTTTTTTTTTTCAGCCCTGGTTCCCTCCCATTTGCCTCCTTTCATTTTCCTGTTACTGTCTCAGGTAGAACCCCAAAGCTTCCCCTCCTATATCCTTGGCCTTGTAGCAGTTCTCAGCCTATAGAACGATTTTTTTTTAAATTTTAACCATTCTTGGCAATATCTACAAGAGATCTAAGGAGAGAACTTTGTGCAAAACCCCAAGAATGTTAGGGGCTCAGTGACAGCAGCAACTATTCCAATTGCCCTTCCTAGCAAGGAACTCCTGCCATGCCTGCCCCATCAGAACTCAGTGGAGTGGCTCTCAGTAAAGCCAAGATGCTTCTGAAGTCTGTGAAGCTGGTAGAACATCAGAAAATGAAATTACAAACAAAGACTCTCCCAACTAACTCAGCACTCTCCAAATTAAGAAAAAGGGGCTGAACAAGCTTAAATTGCCCAATTGGAGACCTACCGCTCCTACAGCTTTCCTTTTCTTGCTTTTTTTTTTTAAAGCAACTGGGGTTAAGTAACTTTCTCAAGGTTACATGGCCAGTTATTTTTGTGTGGGTGCCAAGTATCTGAGGCCAGAACCGATCCGGGGTCTCCCTATGCCGGGGCCGATGATCTTACTCACTGCACCACCTGACCGCCCCAAATCTTTCCTTTTGTTTAAAAAACAAGCAAACAGAGGTAGTTAAGTGGGGCAGTGAGTAAGAGTGCCAGCCCCAGTGTCGGGAGGACCCAGGATTGGTTCAGGCCTCAGATACTTAACACCCACACAAAAAATAACTGGCCATGTAACCTTGGGCAGGTTACTTAATCCCAATTGCTTTAAAAAAAAAAAAAACAAAAGCAAAAACAAAAGCCCAGATCAAATGCAGAGATCCCTTTGTCTTTCCCCTCCCCAACTCTGCCATCTTGCATCTCCCACCTTTGATTATATAAAAAGTATGTTTGAGATTGATAGAATAAAGGTACCAAAGGAAAAGCTCTCCTAAAAAAAGAAGCAAAAGATAAAAATTAAATGCTGCAGAAGCAACAACAGATTATTTGGGTAGTCTAGATGAAAACTTATTTGAAGGTGACATTGAAGTATTAATGACTAGTCTTTGGACTTGGCCATTTCATTCCATCCCAAATCTACCTAAATGTATTCTGACTGAACCAAGAACCTTCCATCTTATTCATAAATCATATGAAAATACCCCCCAGAAATTCCTCTTGAATCCAGAAGTCTGTAAAATATTTGTCAAATGCTTTTCTAAAATTTAAATAAACTACATATAAAATGTTTCCATGAAGAGTACTAGGAGTTAGGAGACCTGAGATTTAGTCACAGCCTACCATTGGTTTATTTTATGACTCTGGGCAAATAATTTAATCTCTGTGAATTGAGTTTCTTTATAAAAATAGTGATAATAATATTTGTCCTATCTAATCCATAGGATTGTTATGAGAAACAGATGGTATGTATGAAAGTGATTTGCAGTATATAAAATGCTATCTTAGTAGCAAAACTTATAAAGCTTCTTAATTTTTATTTTGTATGCTTTATATTACTTTTATAATGTACTATTTTTATACTATGAATTGCTAGGATGACTAAAACATATTTGAAAGCCCAGGCATAATATATGTAGTATCATTTAAAGTGAATTATGTTCATCAATTGAAATTTGAAATATTTTATTAATGTAAGCTTAGAGGGATAGCCTTTAATTTAGAGACAAATGACCCATTGAAATTACCAGAGGTCATATTACTTGGCTTCAATTTAAAATAAATTAGATCATCTCTCTAGTTTTGTGCTCTTAACATTTAAGAAACAAATTCTATTTGAAAGTCTATTTGCATTATTGTGAAAATTTTGAACTTTTCAAATTAACCTCAAATTATGGGCTTTCCTACCTACATGGATATCCTTTTTACATTAGTTTCAACTTGGGCATTGATATTACCCAGCATTCATGGCTAAAACAAATGTCTGAAGTCCATTGTCACTACCCTTTACATCCTGAATGTTTCTTCAGCACTATTAAATATGATTTGAATGCCTGTTAATTAGGCACTTTAAGGATCCATGTAACTCTGTATCTATCTATCTTTGTTATTGTTGAACTGTTTCAGTTGTGTCCAATTCTTCATGACCCCATTTGGGGTTTTCTTGGCAAAGATAATGGAGTGGTTTCCCATGTTCTTCTCCAGCTCATTTTACAGACAAAACAAACAGAGTTAAATGACTTGCCCAGGGTCTCCCAACTATTAAGTGTATGAGGCAGGATTTGAACTAAGATCTTGTTGATTCCAGGCTTGTCACTATATCCACTGGGCCACCCAGCACCACAATGTATTTACAAAATGATAACTTCCCCTGAGGCATTTATTCTTGCTTATCTTCCCTCTAAACTCATTGAAATCTGCTTTCCCTAAATAGAGGGTGCACATCAGACTATGCCCAGATTTCTCTCCTATATCATACACTTTAGGATAGAGTGGCACTTCCCTCCAAGGTTCTCGTCATTCCTATCCAAGCAACCAGGTATAGGATCAAATTTCCTCTTTTTGTTTCTATCACATTTTGAAGAATGAAATTATTAGTAAAACAAGCCAAAAATTACTTAGCTGTTCTGCTGGAGTGTAGTGCCAACTGGATATTCACAGTGTCTAAGGAAGCTATGAATATGGCAATGTAATTCTGAATTGCAAAATATAATAGACTCTCCTCATGGAAGACAGAACCAAAATATTTTTTCAAACACCAGAAAGTCTAATCCCAACACCAGAAAGCTGAATCCATCAGAGAAACAAAGAAATCTATACACAATAACTATGCAGGGGGCACCGCCATCCCCAAGCCCTCCCCCTGGTAGGGCTTTCCCACAAATGAAGAGTAACAGCTCACTGCCTGCTTCCTCTCTCTCCCTCAGATCTACTCCAGCTCTACCTCTTCCTGTTACACCTATTCAGCAAACTCTTCCCACCACAGATTCATGTGACTCAAGCTTCCATGTGACTTTCATGTGACTTCCATGTAGCAGGTCACATGGGTCTATTAATGGATGGGGAAGATCTTCCCATTAAGCAATAATACATTAACAATACATGTAGAGACCATATCTTGCCTCTGTGCCAGGTCACCTGAAGGTGTGCCACCTAGAAGAAAAATTCAACTTGGTTCAGAGAAGATTCTTTTCAGAGTCAGAAGATCTGTTTATTCATCTTGTCCATTTTCTGTCATCAATAGCTTATATTCTTTAAATATGTGTATATAGTGTAAGTTTGACATCATGTAAGAGAAATTAAAAGACAACCCATTCACGAAACCCAGAATTCTAGCAAAATTTATTAAAGAATATGGATTATATGCTACATGAATTTTCAACTAAGGACAGAGATGCTATGCTTTTCTTCCAGATGCTTTTAGATAGGAGAATGTAGACTTGTCTCATGCCAACCATCTGTGTCATCCATGTGCCAGCCTCTTATATCCATGTATGAGACAGCAGCACAAAAGGATGTATCTAACTTCAGCCATATATAGGGGAAAAAAACAACTCATCTCTGACATGTGTCAGTATCTACCCCTTCTTAATCTTCCTTTGGATTTTAGGGCATTTTAATTAGTAAAGAGAAAAAGTGTTATCAGTTGTTCCTGTTAAAAAATATGTTTCATTATCTTTAAGCTCTAAAAATGGTTGAGGGGGTGAAAAAGGAAAAAAAAAAACAGAAGGGAGCTAGGATAATATGGCTTATCCTATGGTCTCATTCTAGAATTTGTAATATAGTCTTATCTGTACATTCTCAGAGCCACCATACCCACTTCTCTGCACAGATGACCATTATATATATAGTTATATCTTCTTGGGAGTTTGGACAATGTTCTTATAGATGAAATGTACAGGGTTAATAATTAGAAAAAAATAAAAGATCTCAAAAAATAATAAATTTGTCATTGGTACAAAAATACAACAATCCTTAACTCTTTCTTAAATTAGTCTCCAATCTTTGAAGCATAATACATAGAAACATTAATTGGGTTGGCATGTATTCAGTACTTTTGTTCATTATTTTATGTATAGTAGTTTCTTGCTTATATAGAATGAATCAATAAGCAAAACTGTGAACTGGAAAATATTTCCATTGGGAAGCAAAATACCAATAATAGAAATTGCAGAGTTGAATTTAAGCTTGATATAAGGAACACTTCCTAAGAATTAAGAGCTATTCAGAATTAGAATGGGTTGGAAAGATAGTGGATTACTTTCTTCTCTCCTCCTCTCCCTCTTCAAGGGAGAATAAAAATCTTCAAGTTGTTGGTGCTCTATTCTGCTAATTGGACCATAAGAGACCAAGGGAGACTCGATGCTGTATTCTCTGAATCCATGCTTTCCTTATCTTCCGCTAGGGCATTTCTTACTCAACTTCCCCCTTGCTTACTCTCTGTTTTTTCTACCTCTTGTTCCATTGACTCTGAAAAGCACACATCTGTGAACTTCTCTATTGTTCTCTTCATCATCTTTGTGATTTCCTATTCCAAAACTCCTCTATCAGTCGTGTCCCTAATTAGAATGTAAACTTCTTCATGATAGTGACTGTTTTAATTTTGTATTTTTATTTGCAACATTTAGCACCATGCTTAGCATGTACTAAAGTTTTAAGAAATGCCATTTATACATTCATTCTTTAATGGAAAACTAGATTACTGGTTGTTGAGTATGTTTTAGAGGAGATGCTTATTTCGGTATGGTTTGGACCACATGGCTTCTAAGGTCCTTTCCATTGCTTAGATTCTTTCACTCTGTGAGGTCAGTAGCATACCACTGATACTAATTTTATACATTGGCAAATGGAATTTAAACAATTTGCTCAAGGTCATGAAGCTAGTTAGGAATGAAGAGCCAAACCTAAGTCTTCTGGTCCTATATTAAGCACATATTGCAAGATAAAATGGTATTTTCTCTAAAGACCAGACATCTAATATCCCAGACATCTGGAATTGATTTTGCATTTCATTTTGTACCTTGGTACAGTGTATCATAGAATGCTTTTTTATATAGTATAACACTCTACATGATGAGTTTTTTTTTTTTAAATGATGCTAACTAATGAATCAAGACTGGAAATTGGATGAAGTGTCAAAGAAAAAAGACCCCATTCTCTTTGCCTCTCATCATTAACCTAAATAAATAAATAAACTTCCCTTTTCTTCCAGTCTATGAAGACCAGCAGTCAGGAGTGTGTTGGTGAGAGTGTCCAAATATAAAATGTGAATAGTTTCACAGTCCCTACTTCTCTCTGCAGTATTCTTCCTCTCTGAACTGTTTCCATGGTGATACATGTTGCTTTACTCCTTCTTTAGCTGCTCTCTTCTCTGGTAATGCTCAGGGCTTTAGGCTGCAAGGAACCCCATTGGCAGCAGGTCTTGTGGGAGCGAGAGCCTATGGGCACTTAGACTTGAGGTCAAAAGAGATCCTTAGATCATGTACTGCCACAAGCAGAAAGGACATATAAATAAAGAAATTATATGAGACCCTCTCCTGAGTGTTGTAAAGCAGAATAAACTCACTCAAACATTGCCCTGTAGGTGTGTACTATATAAGAGAGACATCAGCAATATAAATGTGTGCATTTAAGACGTGGCAGACATTTAACTGCTCTTCATATAATGCTTTATAACTATATTATGCCATTTGATCTTCACAACAAAAAAGGTCAGTTATGTAGTTTCTATCTCAGTTGAATTAGGTAGTTCATTTTTTAATGGAAGAAATTGGGTCTGGAAGAAGTGAAGTGACTTTCCCAAGGTGACAAAGCTTGTGACAATGCTGAGACTCAAATTACAGTTTTTTTTATACTTTCCTTTTCACCAAAGCATTACAGAATTTAAATTCATTTTTTGAAAAATGTTAACTGGCATAAGAACAGGTAGTAATTTTTATCTTTAAGTCTAGGCAAGAATATTTGAGGGATTAGAGATAAGGGTAAGAATATAAAATAAAAGAGAGAACAAGAGTCCAGGACATAGGGACTGGTGGTTCCTTTGCATTTTACTCTGACTGACCACATTTGTATGATTGTGTTCTCGTCAAGACACCACATTTTAAGAGACACCACTGGTAACGTGGAGACCATCCAGAAGAGATTAACCAGTATGGTGAGAATCTTTCAGTTCCTTCTGTCTTGAAGAGTCTAGCAACAATTGCTATCAAGTATGTGAAGGGCTGTGACATGGAAGAGAGATTCAAGAGAGACACCAAACTAATGGAATTAGTTGAAACAATAGATGAACAAGGGAGAGAAGCATCTTTCTTCTTAATTCAATGAAAAATTTTGTAACAATTACGAGGATCCAGAAGTATAATGGGTTGCCTTTGAAAGGAATGGGTTGCAACTAGGGGTGGTAAATGTTTAACAATCTGTTCTCCAAATTTGCATGACACATTTTAAAATTTAATATGCATTTTTTTTTTTTGCTTTTTGGAGGGGGGAAGGTAGGGCAATTGGGGTCAAGTGACTTGCCCAAGCTCACACAGCTAGTTTTTGTGTTAAGTGTATGAGGCTGTCATACACACATACATGTCATATGTATATATGTTTGTATGTGCATGTGTGCATAGGTGTATATGTAAGTATCTGACTACTGATAAGGCAGACTAGGTGACCCGATCTTTGGCAGGAATGAAGTGGGCACGGAGTATAGCGCAGGTAAACCAATTTGCTTCTTGTCAATCTAAGAAAGGACATCTTCATAATGTAGTTATAGAAATGACCAATTCAATCCAATACAACAGGCATTAACATTTGTAAAGTACTATGTTATTTGCTGGGGACACAAGACAAGCCTCCCCTCCCCCCC
>NW_027187295.1:4130395-4289337 GCF_028583685.1 Petaurus breviceps papuanus | reverse complement strand
ATGAATATATATATATATATATATATATATATATATATATATATATATATATATTCAGAAACTCTGGAGTTTCAAAGGTTCAGTAGGGGCCTGGACTCCTGGACTTGTTTGATGGAATGAAGTCTATACAAGAAGAAAGTAAACTTAAGTATTAGCCTTACCAATTTAACTGTATAGAACTTACTGTTGTTCAATAATATTTTATCAATATAAGTAGTTCAGTCTTACTGGTGTATGCATTTGGAACTACTTCCAATATAAAAATAAATTGTCTTATGTCTTAACATTTATGATGTATGATTTATAAATTTTATGTATTTTTTTAGAATTATAGCAGAGAAACTAATTTTTTTCTCTAGGACTGATTCAATTTTGTTATATTTATTAAAGATGTATTCTCCCACTTACTCCCAAAGGACTTGAAGTGACATGCATTATAATACAGTTGAAGAAAAACATCCAAGGATAAAATATTACTGGAACTATCTGAGAAAAGCAGAAGGAGACACTTTCAGCCACTTGAGTTATGCAGATTGTGACACAGTCAATACATTTAGTTCTAAATTTGCAGAGGAGAAAAACAGAAATACACAGCACTACAAAATTTTGTTTTTTTGGCCCATGAAGAATACAGATTTATCTTCAGAGACAATACTTTCCCTGGAACTAACTTAAAAAAAATTAAATTTGGAACAGCATTGTGATTAGTAATAAACCAATAATAAAGAATTTTAGGAAGAATTATTGTGTTATCTTCCCTCTCCTTCTTCCCATCCCCATTGGTACTTAACAAGCCATGGAATTTTTCCAATGAAGAGTTTATAAATCTACATTAACTGCCAGCCACCAGCAGCCATCAGGATGAGTTACTAGCCATTTATCTGAATTGTCATAATGGCTCAGTTACATCCAGGTGAGTATATTTTAAAGTCTTAATTGTGAACATATTCATACTAGGGAGATTGAAGAATAGAAAATTAAGTGAATATTAATAGAAGTGATATGATACATATATTATGTAGATGAAAATCATATTATGGAAATGAAATGTGGTCTCAATTAAAATGTATCAGAATGAAAAACATTCACTTGGAGTTATGCATTTCTAATTATTTCTTCCTGTAAACTCAGTAGGTAGTATTTTATATGTCTGAAATTATTATCTAAGTGAGTAATAAATACAGACTGTGGCTGGTCTGCAGTTAAGTTACACAGCTTCTTAACAATGCAAACTGTAATAAAACCTCTTTTATGATCTCCATGTATTTTTGGCAGTTAAGTATAAAGTGGAATTTTGAGTCTGACTTTATTAAACCTTGAAGGCTTTAATTTAAAAAAAAAAACGAAATAGATTTTGTTCTTCTATTAGCTTGGAGACAGGAAATACCTTAAGCAATTATTGACATTGAGAACGTTTGATAAATACCATTGTGAAAAATAGGATGATTTGAAGTCACCCATCAAAAATACATGGTTGAATCATTTCCACTTATTTGACTTGGGAGCTGAGCTACAGAACTATGTATCATTTATCAAGTTAAAAAAGGTTTGGGATTCACATTGATACACATCAGACTGGAGTTTCCCCAGTGGTCACTATAGTGTAGAGTAGAATTGAATTAAAAGCAATAAAAAAAATCTCAAGAGACAAAAGTATATCTTTTAAAATTTAAAAATGCATAAAGGAGGTGAATTTATTTGGTGTTTTGCTGAGTATGTGACAGGCTTTTGGCCTCCATGCCCAATTATATCAGGGCTCTGAAGCCTCTTGAGTTCACATGACAATCCTAAGCATTTGAAATGGGACTGGAATAGATCTGGGAAGCCATTAAGGGAATATTGACACAGCCTTTGTGTATTTAAAATAATTTTACTCTATCATAGTTTTGGACAAAGAAAGCAGTTTTGCATCTACCTTCTTTAGCTTATCCTGTGGAAGTATTTAAAAATCAGATGCCTTTTCATCTCAGAGAATTTCTCTGATCAAGTCATTCCTCTACCCAAAAATGTCTCTACTGCTCACTTTCATCTAGGGGATAATTCCTAAGATAGTGACACAGGATCAGACCATTAGGAATGAATGAATTCTGCAATGAATAAATAGATGAATGAATGAAAAATCACTTATAAAATGTTTATTATATGCTAGGAAGATTATAAATCTTTCTAGACATCCTGGAGTCAGTTATCATATACTGTTTCCCTTCATGTGATGCAATGGAAAGAGCAGTGGGTTCAGAATGAAAAGACTTGGGTTCAGAATCCCACCTTTGAGAGTTTTGACTTGAAAGCTTTGGGTAAGTCGCTTAACTTCTCTCTCTTCAATATAGTCACTTGTAAAAGTAGGGTGTTGTAATAGATGGCTCTCTAAGTTGCTTTTAGTTCTAAATTTAGGATATTATGCAATTTTTGTTTCTAATGCACACTCTGATCTCCATTTTATTTCTTTCTTCTCCTGCCTTTGTGTTTTTGATCTTATCATTCTCCATTCCTGAAATGAACTGTCTTCTCCTCATTCTCCATATCTGTAGAGAGGAGCTCTTGCTTTCCTTTAAGGTCCATGATCATGCTACATGATTTCTTCTTTATCACCACCTTATACCCAGTAGAAAGGGGAATGCTTCTTTCTCTAAATCTCACATAACACTTTATATTTCTTTTTACATTTATTATGCTTTGCCTTGAATCCCTGTTAAATTGTTTATTTGTATGACTTTTTCTACCTTCTGCATATTTTGCATTTTGGATTATAAGCTTCTTAAAAAAACTAAAGCTCATCTATTTTTGTATGCCAGAACCTAGTAGTGTCTTGTAGTTTTTTTCCCCTTATGGAGTGGAAAGGAGGTGAGGAGCTCCTGGTGTTAAAAGTCCTTCCACTGATGCATGTGGGCCAATTATCTATATTTAATAGTCTTAGAGATTTGTCTATAGCACTGACTGGTTTGGTGTTTTGCACAATAGCTAGCATGTGTCTGAGTCAAGTTTAATTTTAGGTCTTCTTGAGTTCTAGATTGATGCTTTATTCACTATACTATGGTACCCTCCTCTTCTAATGAGATATTTAACAAATACTTGCTAAATTGAATTCAATATATTCATTCTCAAAGGTTGTGAGGTAAAAGTAGTTAACAATATATTAACAACTCTTATTAAGTTGACTACTGAAAATTTCTGACAATGGTGAGTATAGATTTCAGGATTACATGAAGTGTTCTAGAAGGTATACCAAAAAAAAAGAGGAAAACACAGGATTCTGGGAAGATGGAGGAGTGGGCCAGAAAACTTTTGACTCTCCAAATTTCCTCCACAACAAAAGACAGAACATCACCTCACAACAGCAAAAATAAATATGGGGTAAAGCAGTTGTTCTCCATTTTGAGAAGACCCGAGGAAAGACTTGACCTCAAGGGGCAGAGTGAAGTGCAAACAGCTCCTGGCCACCTATACAGAATCAACCAACAACAAGCCCTTTTGGTAGCTGGGTTGGGAGGTAGACTCAGCTTTATAAACTTTCATTTTGAAGACAGTGTAGGGGTCTGATGGCTGCATAGGAGAAGACTGAAGAACCTTTCACTATTAAGGGATGCCAAGTACAGCTGTGCTGACCAGACCTGTCCTGGGCTATGGCTGCAGGGAGAAGCACATACCTGCTGAGTGCAGGAGAAAAGGGAAGGGGATCTTGCTGTAGGCACTTTTGGAAGATCAGAGTCCCTGGTTTCAGTTTTTCTGGGGCAAGCGAATAGCTGTAGTTTGTAGCCACTGAAGGGAGCCCAAGGAGCATGATCACCTGTGGCACAATGTGGTTGTGGGCTATAGTGGTGGCTTAGGAATGGAGAGCAGAGCCCAAGGTTTGGCCCTGAGACGGATCCTCAGAAAATAACAGTACACAGGACCTGAGTCTTAGTATATCATTGCCCATTTCTTAGGACTACAACTTGATTACACAAATAGATGTTTAAAACAAAATAAAATCCCCCACAAATGAATAAAAAGGAACAAGCAAAGGAAAAAAAAAACAACCATAGACAGCTACTATGGGGATAGAGAAGATCTGAGTTCTTATTCAGAGGAAGATAATGGAGCTAAAAAAAACACTTCTTTTTCAGTGGGAAATATGAAGAGGTCTCAAGCACAAAAAGAGTTCTTGAAAGAACTTATAAAGGACTTCAAAAATCAAATAAGAGAGACTAAAAAAATAGAAAGAGAGCAATCCAAGAAAATCAAGGAAAACTATGAAAAGAAATTCAATCAACTTGAAATAGAGAATCAAAAACTTAAGGAAGAAAATAATTTCTTGAAAACCAAATTGGGCAATGGGAAGCTAATGACATACTTAGACACCAATAAATCATAAAACACAATCAAAATAATGAAAAAAATAGAAGAAAAAGTGAAACATCTAATCAGAAAAATAATTGATATAGAGATCAGATCAAGGAGAAATAACATAAGAATAGTTGGACTACCTGAAAAGTATGACAAAAATAATCTTGATAAACTATTATAAGAGATTATGAAGGAAAATTATCTGGAAGAGGAAGGCAAAGCAGGAAAAAAATTCCACCTGATCACCAGCTGAAAGAGATCCACAGAGGAAAACTTACAGGAATATCATAGCCTGTTTCAAAGCTCTCAAGTTAGGAAGAAAATATTGGAAGCAACAAGGAAAAAAACAATTTAAATGTCATGGAGCTACAATAGGCATGTCAGGAGACCTAGAAGCTGCTATATTGGAGGATCATAAGTCTTGGAATACTATATTTCATAGAGCAAAAGTGCTGGCATTATGGTCAAGGATAATTTACCCAGAAAAGTTAAGTATAATCCTGAATCAAAACAAAACAAAAATGGACATTTAATGCAATTAAAGATTTTCATTTTTTTTATGACAAAAATCCCAGAACTTAAGGGAAAATTTGATATATAAAATCCAGTGAAAATACAAAGTAAATATTAAAGACCAATTATAAGGGATTCAATAAGGTTCAATTGTTTACTTTGTATATATGAAAATATTAGTAGTACTCTTATGATTGTCATAATTCTTTGGGTAGCATGAAAAAAAGGCATGGGCTGAGCTGAGAATGACGAGGGAATTCTAAAAACAAATTTAAAAAACTCTGCAGGGAGAGATAAAATGGAGTGATTATCTCATATAAATGAGGCATGAAAGGAAATGATACAGAATAAGTAGAGGAGATGGCAGGTAGTTCTGGAACCTTACAGTCACTGTGAATGGGTTAAAGAGGGAAATGTATGTGTGTGTGTGTGTGTCTATATATGTATGTATAAAAGTCTTCTAGATTCAGAAGGAAACAAGAGGACAAGATGATAGGGTAGAAGGAGAGGATAAGATAGGGACTTTTAGAGTGGTCAGTAGGTTAAGGAATAAGAGAGAAAGGCAGGAGTAGAAGTAAAGCAGAGGAGTGAGGAGAGATATGGTCAATAGGGTGAGAAGGATAGTGAGAAAAATAGGAAGAAAATACACAATGAGTAATTATGAATATTAGAATGTGAATGGGAGAAATTTATCCTCAAAACAGAAATGGGTAGCAGATTAAAAATTTGAATTCAACATTATGTTGCTTTCAGGAAACATTATAAAAATCAGAGATACACACAAAAACAAAATAAAGGCCAGGAGTAGAATTTATTATGTAAAAAAGCAGGGATTGTAATCATGACCTCACACAAAATTAGAATTAAAATAATCAAAAGTGAAAAATAGAGAAACTATGTTATGTATCAACAATATTATTCCTTGTTTTTTTAGACTATTTAAAATACCTAGACAGTATAAAATACATGAGTGTATATCTACCAAAACATACAAAGGAACTATATGAACATAAACATAAAACACTTTTTACACAAATAAACTAAAATCTAAACAATTGAAATAATATTTATTGTTCATGAGTAGGTAAAGGCAATATAGTTTTTAAAATGACAATTTTACTTAACTAATCTGTATTCAATATCATCCCAATTAAATTACTAAAAATATTTTACTAAGTTAGAAAAATAACAAAGTTCATTTGAGAGCAAAACATTAGGAACTTCAAAGATACTAGGGAAAAAAAGATGTAAAGGAAGATGATTAGGCAGTTTCAGACCTTAAACAATTAGGGAGAGCATTGCTGAGGTATAAAAAGAATAATTTGAGGTGGGGCCAAGATGGTGAAGTAAAATCAGGAATGCTGCACAGCTCCCACTTCAAACACCTCCAATACTTGTAAAATATGACTCTAAACAAACTTTAGAGCTACAGAATGCACAAAGTGTCAGAGAGAAACAAATCTCCTGCTGAAGGCAGCCTGGAAGGAAGGGTCTATCACAACAAGCTGGGAACCAAGCCTAACCCTGTGTGAGCCAAGCCCAGCTCTGAGGCCTTTTCATCTTGACTTGAGGCTGGCTCTCAGCTTCCATGCTTTCTCTTCCATGGGTCCAGCTCCTATCTGAATCCACCCAACTGTCATCCAGGTTCAAAGACAGGCCAACTCCCAACTCCTGTCCAGCTCCTGTTCCATATTGAAGCTCACAGGATCCAATCCACCTCAAGTCCTTCACAGTTTCTGTTCCTGGGAACCAAAGCTTAACAAAGCCACAATAAAATTCATCTACATTGTTGGCATCATCATCAATTCACTATCTGCCTGTGCAATCAACACAGACCCAACAACAAAGTCTGAGAAATCAAAACAAATCATCAGTATAGTCCCAGGACCTCTGAAAACATCAATAAGACCCTTCTCCAGGACTTCTGTAAACATACAACAAGAAAATCCTCTTTCAAGACTTCTGAACCAGCAGTAAGGTCCCAGGGTTTCTATAACAACAGCAACATCCTCTATCAGCAGATGAATCTGACAAAGTAACATCAAAACAGACAGACAAAGTACTGACACCACAGCAATGCTTCCTCCAAGTTCTCCTCTCTTCTCCTTTCTCAGTTCTTCTCAATTCTCTTCTCAGTTCTCAGTTCTCTTCTCAGTTCTTCTCAGTTCTCAGTTCTGTTCTCGGTTTTACCACCAGAAGTTCTATTCTCAATTCTTCTCTCTCCAGCCTGGGCCTCTCCTTATATATGATCATTAGCTCCCTCCTGCCCCACCCTTCCTGTTTCATTAGCAAGTTCATCCTACTGTGGGATTCACAAGTTCTGCTTTTTAACAAAATCTTGATATAATCAGGAAAGTTCAACTTGAAACAAGGGTCTAAGTATTGTTTGCTTGCCATTACAAGGGGCAGGGAAGATCTTTAAATCCCTATTACCATTACAGAGGTACATGCTATTGTTAATCTCCATTTTACAAATGAGGAAACTAATGCAGACCAAGGCTAAATTATTTACCAGGGTTATGTAGCCAGTAAGTGTTTGAGGTAAGATTTGAACTCTACTCTTCCTGATTCTTGGTCCAATGCTTTATCCTTTGCATCACCTAGCTGCCTAGATGTATAAAAAGTGTGGAGACAATATTTACATAGGACTCCTTATGGAATGTACATGCAAGAATTCTTTTAAGATTTCTTTTATCCTTATGATTCTATGTTTATTGGAAGAGTACTAGCTTGGTCAACAGCCAGTCTACCAAATCTCTGACATTAGTATTAATTTTCATTCTCTGAGCACATGATGACTGGTAATAAGGAAATTCTATCCTTGGCAGTACTAAGTGGCAGAAAGAACTCTGGTCTAGCTCTTGTCCCCAGTATTCCATTAACTAGAAGGGTAAATATATAGAACACTATATGTAGAACCAGAAACTGTAGCAACAGTTCAGGTCTCTGCAATTTATTATTTATGTGTCCTTGGGCAGTCAATTAGTTTCTCTGAGGTTTCTGTTTCCTTATTTGTGGAATGGTATCAGGGGGCAGACCATCCAGGGGGGATGGTCCCACGACAATGAGAAGGTAGTGAGATATGGAAGAAAGAGGCAGTCCCACCAGTGTGGTAGTAAATGGGTTTTATTCAAGGAGCTTACTTATGACCCTTAGAGGTGGCAGAATAGTGGTAGATCAAAGAAGGCTTAGTGCCAAAAGATGGCACTAAGTCACATGGGTGATTATGTAAGTTTTTTCATGGATTATTATATAACAGAGCTGTTTTTTTGGGTATCACTGTGATAACCCAGATGTAGAAATATGCTAAGGTCATCTCCTCATACTCTTGCTCCCCCAATTCAAATAGAAATAATGACATTTGTCACTATCTACTTCTATTATATGACTATGGAGACATGGTACATGGTGGATTTGAGCAATCGCAACATAACAAAGAAGTTTGGAGAACAGGTAAAGGATGTCACCAGAGAAATGTGCCATCAGAAGGACTGGTCATACAGAAAAATATAATAAGTGGATTGCCTGAGTGCTATGCTGGTAAACATTTTCTTAGGGGAAAAAAAGAGAAAGGTCCTCCTCATGCTAGGTGGACCTCCATGACTAAGGACAAGAAGAAGAGTCACACAGAGTTTGTTGGCATGTAAGTGGCTGTGCTATGCTTCCTTGCAAGGAATGTTCAAATCAAAGAAATCACAGATCCATTTGTGAATTGAGTACTACCTACCTCATAGGATTGTTGTGGAGTGTGCTTTGTAAACTATAAGGGGCCACATAAATAGAAGTATTCATTAATTTCCCCAGTTATCAATTTTTCTTATATGTCACATAATCATAATAGTACTTTTAAGTTTAAAAAACACTTAACCTAAATTATCTCATTTGATCCTCACAATAACCATGGGAGCCAAGTATTATTACCATCTCCATTTTGTGGTTGAGGAAATGGAGGATGAGAAAGGTTGGTTGACTTCCCCAGTATTATACCATTAGTGTCTAAAAGAAGATTATGATATGGAACATCCTGACTGCAACCTGATTCTATTCACTGTGCAATCTAATTGCACTGAGTAAGCTACTGTCACAGTCTACTATAGCTCTCACAGTCTGATTCTATAAGTGGATTGGATAGCAAGTTCAAGTAGGCAAAGATTAAAAATTAACTCTAAATTAACTCCTTTGTTTATTATAATCCACAAGATAGAAAATTTGAAGGATATAATAGTGGAGCTTTTTCCTGTAGATCTCCCCAATGGAATATTGCGGTTTTTTTTTTTTTAAGTTTTTGAATTTATTTATTTATTTTTTAGTTTTCAACATTCATTTCCACAAGATTTTGAGTTACAAATTTTCTCCCACATCTCCCCTACCCCCACCCCAAGATGGCAGGCATACTGAATACTCCCTCCCCAAATCTGCTTCTCTTATACTCCCTTTTTCCCTCCCCCCTTTCTTGTATGGCAAGATGAATTTCTGTACTGCATTGCCTGTGTATCTTATTTCCTGGTTGCATGTAAAAACAATTTTTTTTACATTTATTTTAAAAACTTTGAGTTCCAGATTCTCTCCCTTCTTCCCTCCTCACCCCCTCCCTCTCCCTTCCAAACTGGGAAGAGAAACAATTCAATATAGGCTATACATGTGTAGATACACAAAACATTTCCATAGTAGTTATGCTGTGAAAGACTAACTATATTTCCCTCCATCCTATCCCACTACCCATTTATTCTATTTTCTCCTTTGACCTTGTGTCTTTTCAAAAGTGTTTGATTTCAACTACCTTCTCCCCCAATCTGCCCTTCCTTCTATCATCCCCCCTCTTGTCCCTTTCCCCCCTATTTTCCTGTAGGGTAAGATACCCAATTAAGTGTGTATGTTATTCCCTCCTTAAACCAAATTCAATGACAATAAGGTTGACTCATTCCCTTTCATCTTCCTTTTCTTCCCCTGCATTGTAACAGCTTTCTCTTGCCTCTTTTATGTGAGATAATTTACCCTATTCTATCCCTACCTTTCTTCTTTTCCCAATATATTCCTTTCTCACCTCTTAATTTTATTTTTTAGAAATCATCCCTTCATTTTCAACTCATCCTGTGCCCTCTATGTATACATGTACATACATATACCCCTCCCCCCCACATATATATACACATAAACACCCACCCATACATACATACATACCTATGTATGCATACATATATATGTATATTTACATACATACATATTCCCTTCAACTATCCTCATACTGAGAAAAGTCTCATGAGCTACAAATATCATCTTTTCATGTAGGAATGTAAATAGTTTAACTTATTATTAAATTCCTTATGATTTCTCTTCCCTGTTTATCTTTTCATGTTTCTTTTGCTTCTTGTGTTAGAAAGCAAATTTTCTGTTCAGCTCTGGTCTTTTCATCAAGAATGCTTGAAAGTCCTCTTTTTTGTTGAATATTCATATTTTCCCCTGAAGTATTATACTCACTTTTTCTGGGTAAGTGGCTCCTGGTTTTAATCCTAGCTCCTTTGACCTCCAGAATATCATATTCCAAGTCCTTTGATCCTTTAATGTAGAAGGTGCTAGATCTTGTGTTATCCTGGCTGTTTCCACAATACTCAAACTGTTTCTTCCTGACTGCTTATAATATTTTTTGACCTGGGAACTCTGGAATTTGGCCATAATATTCCTATTCTTTTTGGGATGTTTTCAGGAGGTTATCCATGAATTCTTTCAATTTCTATTTTGCACTCTGGTTCTAGACTATCAGGACAGTTTTCCTTGATAATCTCTTGAAAGATGATGTCTAGGTTCTTTTTTTGATCATGGCTTTCAGGTAGTCCAATAATTTTTAACATCTCTCCTGGATCTATTTTCCAGGTTGGTGGTATTTCCAATGACACATTTTCACATTGCCTTCTGTTTTTTTTCATTCATTTGGATCTGTTTTATAGTATGTTGATTTCTCGTAAAGTCATTAGGTTCCATTTGCTCTAATCTAAGTTTGAAGGAATTATTTTCTTTAATGAGTTTTTAAAATTCCTTTTCCATCTGGGCAATTTGGCTTTTTAAGGCATTGTCTTTTAAGGCATTCTCCTCATTGACTTTTTGGGCCTCTTTTGCCATTAGTCTATTTGTTGAGGTTTTATTTTTTTAATTATAGCTTTTCATGATTTTCTTGCATCATTCTCATTTCTCTTCCCATTTTTTTCCCTCTACTTCTCTTATTTGATTTTCAAAATTCTTCTTGAGTTCCTCCATGGCCTATGACCAGTTTACATTTTCCTTGGAGGTTTTTGATGTGGGAGTTGTGACCTTTTTGTCATCTTCTGGTTCTATGTTTTGATCATCTTTGTCACCAAAAATGATTCTGTAGTTTGATTAGGCTTCCTCTGTTTGCTCCTCTTGACAACTACTTGACTTTTGAGCTCTTTGCCATAGTAGAACTCTGCTTCCAGAGTGGAGAGTGCTTTGTTCCAAATTTCTGGGGTTTGGTGCAACTGTTGTCAGAGCTTTTTCTAGGCACCTGCCTCAGAACTGTGAGAAGGTTTGCCTCTCTACAGCCTCAACAAGCTTGGCCACACCAGCACTTCCCATCCCAGGACACTTACCTAAGACTATGACCCAGATCCAAGTAGGGCAAAGGAAGAGAATCATTCCTCAGTGCAGCAGAGAAATTCCTGCAAATGCCCTCTGGTTGGCCATCTGGTCTCTCCACAATCTTTTAGCCTAGAGCTTTGTATGCAGCCACCAGGCAAGAAGCTGAAAACATGGCTACCTCCATCACCCTGGGGGCAGGGGCCGCATGGTGCTCTTTTGTCACCCATTTCCAAGAGTTACTCCACTGATCTTTTACTTTCTCTTTGGTGTTTATGGGTTGAGACGTCTGGAAACTTCCACAACTGCCAGTGATTCATTCTCCTGAAGACTGCTCCCATGGGTCTGTGCCACTAGTCTGGGCCTGTAAGGCCCAAGTGTTACTGTGCTCCGCTCCCAGCCCAGTGCGATAGACCCTTCCTGTCAGCCTGCCAGGCTGCCTTCAGCAGGAGATTTGTTTCTCTCTCTAACTTTGTGGGCTATGTAGCACTAAAATTTATTTAGTCACTTTTTACAGGTATTGGAGGTCATTGGAATGGGAGCTCAAACAAATTCCTGCTTTTACTTCTCCATCTTAGCTCTGCCCCAATATTACATTCTTCAAGTCAGAATCTGTTTCTTTTCTTTCTTTCTGTATCCCAAGCAACACATATTTCATAGGTGCTTAATAAATGTGTATTGAATGAATAAATCAACTGCAGTTCATTCTGTAAACTGTGACAAAGATACCTTTTTTCAGTAGAGAGTATAGTTTGGTGTTTAAAAAAAGCGTGGCTTCCTGGAATAACACAAGGTTGGCAAACAAGTTAATTTCATGTGATTGGTACAGTATTGTCTGATTTGGTGGCACCTTTTATAGAATTCCAAAGTGGTAGCAAACAGGCATGCATCTTGTGAAAAAGAAATTAGGAACAATGGATTTGGCAGCATTCCCTGGGAGTGAAAAATCAGGAATGTGTCAACACCTATTTATCTCTCTCTCCACCTGTGTCAGGAGCTTTCACATGCATGTTTTTTTTTTCATATTGAGTAGATACTTTGATATTTGGGGTAGCTCCAAAGATCAACTTTTTTAGGAAGAGAAAATTTCTAACTGTGAGGACATGCAACATCCATTTCCACTCCTACTCTTTGAAAAACCATAGAAAAATTCTCTTCGAGTAGCCACAAGTCTGTGGCCTTTATTTTTTTCAGTGTTTTAAATCTCCTTAGCCTGCTGAGAAGACTAAAATCAGTCTTTTCAGCACTCACATGTTTATCTTGGAACCCTACAGTTCAAAAAATTAATTTCTCTTGGAATCAAAATGTCATGATGAAGCTGGTTATACTGACTGAGTTTTTACTTGCAAAGCAATCAATTTCTATTAATTATGCATCCTCTATAGGGATTGCCTGGCACATTTCCCTCAAAGCCTTCCAACTCTCTAACTTATTCTTGATTGTCCCTAATGAAAAAGTGTGGGGCTTTTGCCTTTAAACTAAGATTACTTTACAGTCAAATATTATGAAAGAATTTATTTTTCCATAAAGTGTATTATTTTATATTATATGTGTATAGAAAGCGCCATTACCTTTTAGAGTTATTTTCTAGACTTTACTTCCATGAATAAAATTGAAGAAATTTCAACTCTGCCATGACTTGGTTATTTAATAGAGAATCTGAAGTATATGCTGCCAAATGTCTTTTGCATATGAGAAGATTTTTGACTTTTGGAGGCAAAGGTATATGAAGTATTTGTTTACTGAATTTTTTTCTCATACACACAAAGATATTGCTTTTGTATCACAATATATAGACTACTCCCATAAGATGTCTTTTTGAAATCAGAAAACATATGAATGCATTACTATTACCTATCATTACTTACTATTCCTTGTTCCATTCTTTGTGGTGAACCACAACTGATACTCAAAATTCTCTAGCTGTAATGATGGTGTAGATGAAGCTATCACCCATTGTGATAGTAATGGAACATAAAGATTCCCCTGTATTGGCTTGGTTTTCAAATTGATTGTGTTAAAACCCAGAGCTTGTTAATCCCACCTGTGGGATGGGCTTGTTGATGTGAAAAGAAAGTCCTGAACTGGGAGGAGCTGGTGACGTAGATTTGGAGAGACAAGAGAGAGGCGGAAGACCTTTTTGGAAGCAGCACCTCGTGGAGAGAGAGAGACAAAGAGAATTGCTGGTGGCCACTTTGAATTGCCCTGGACTTTTGAGACCTGCCCCCTGAGCTGCCAAGGACTGAGGAGACATGGCTGTTTTGCTGGTACTTTGTCTGTCAGTTTTGATGTTGTTTTGCCAGATTTGTCCACTGGTGAAAGACAGTCCTGTTGTTGAAGAAGTCCTGGAACCTGGCTTTTGGTTAAGAAGCCCTGAAGAAGGATTTTCTTGTTGTATGTTCACAGAAATCCTGGAAGAGGGTTTTGCTAATGTTTTCAGGGGTTCTAGGACTGTTCTGCAGACAGAGGATGAATTAATGAAGGGACTGGCAATGTATCTTGTGGCCTTGCTAAGCCTTGTCTCCCCAGGAACTAAGATTTCTGAGAACTTGCCTCGTATCAAGATGAAGAAAAGACCTCCATTTGGGTATTAAGTGCTGTGTTTAAACTTGATGTAACTCTGGGGTAGATTCAATTGAGATCCAGGGGTGGGGAACTTTTGACCTTTTGGTGCTCTGTGATTGACAAATGAAGGTACTTTACTTATGTTTGGAAACTAATCTCCATTTGAGAAGAGGGGCTTTGTGATAGGCTAAATGAAGGTATAGCCTAGGGGTGGAGAAATATTTAGACCAGGAACTTTGTAATTGATTGAATGATTGGAAGGTCCTGGGGTGGGGTAGTCCTTGGAGATTATTTAATCACACTTAGTAAATGCTGTATTTTGAATGATGTCATGTTTTGATCTTCTCTGTTCTTGGTTGGTCACTGAATAAAATGGAGAGAACCTATGCTGGTATTTTGAACCTTGGGAATTTGCCTTTCCTTGGCAATTACATTACACCCATCTACCCATCTCTATTTACTAGAGAAATGTAGCCCCAAATATATAAGAAGATGGAGGGGATTCCTTTCTATTATTAGATAATGTAGGCCCTCTGGATCTGGAGATGACATCTCAGCTAAATCATGTCAATTGGAAATAATTGTCACTTTATTTAAGGATCTAGCTTTAACTCAATTTTCAGTGTTATTATTTGCAGCTTGGAAACTGGCAAATGCTAAAAATCAGGGTTTGATTTGTTGTTTGTTGATGGTCTAGATTTAAGAAAATGATGGAGAAAATATTCATAGTATAGATTAAATTTCAAATATGTCATGGGTATAATTCCCCCCTCCCCCCACTCTGTCCTGTGATGTTAAACACTTACCATCACACCCTGAATGTAATCTTGTTAGGGAGAAATGCTGTTTTTTTTTTCCTTTTTTTCCCTGATATAGAGAAAAAAATTGGCTTCCAACCAGGAATAATAATAATAATTATTATAGCATTTACATAGTACTTTAAGGTTTGCAAATGTTATCTCATGTGATCTTTCCAACAAGGCTGTGAGTTAGATACTATCATCATCCCCATTTTACTGAAGTTGTAAGATATTAAGTGCTATGTCCAGTATCACACAGCTGCTAACCATTTAAGGCAGGATTCAAACTCAAGTCCAAGTCCAACACTCCAACCACTGATTTGCCAAGGTTTAAAGCACAGGTTCCCAAAGTGGGTGATACTGCCTCCTTGGGAGCACTGGAACAGTGGGGTAGTAGTAACCTTTGGTGCAGAAAGGGGGTGGTGGAAACATAAGGAAAGAAGAGAAGAAAAATATGAAAAACCTTTTGTATGTGTTTCATCTGTTGTGCAACAGAGTTAAAGTCATAGTGATTACATTATTTTCCAAACAAACATATGAAATGTGAGTTATAAACAATCAGTGGTCCAGTCCACTGACAAGTCTTAATAAGTAAATGACAGCAGGTGAGTGTTGTGCATTGTCTGGAAGTCCAGCATGCAGTGGCAGGAATATGCTCCTGCAATGACTTGTTTGCAATATAATGCTATATGGTTACTTGACACAATATTGCATCATCAAAATTTCAATGGAGGAAAAACCTCACAAATTTACAGTACATTATTAAATTTAAGATGCACCATTTAAAATATATTTTATATATTTTTGTAATGATGAAAATTTCAAAAGATAGTTAAAAGGTTAAAGGAAGATTTCTCATGGATTCTGAGTATTTTTTTTTTTTTTTAGAAAAGGGTGCAGAAGGTCAAATAAATTTGGAACCTCTGGTCTAAAGCATTTCAGAGGTACTTGCTAAGCAGTCAACACATTTTGGAGTAGTCTAGGCATGAGGCTATTGGCTATTGCAACAGCCTACTGATTGGTTTTCCTACCTTGGGTCTCTTCCCACTCTAATCTGTCCTTCACAAAGCTATGAATGTGATCTTCCTAAAGTGCTACTCTAACCATGTAACAACCCCTACCACAATTCTATAAGCTCCAGTGGTCCCCTATTACCTCCCAAATCAAACATAAAACCTTTTTTTTTTTTGCTTTCAATGTCCTTCATGAAGTGATTCCTTTCCAAGTTTCCAGTCTTTTTAAATCTTGTTTGCATCCACCTGTTATTGTTGTTTGTCCTTCATTCTTGAAGAGGACCATGAGCTCAGGAATGTGATGCCATGATTTGCAAGTAAATTGGATTTAAGTGAGGTAGGGTTGTGCAAAGTCACCAGCCTCACTTGCTCCTCTAGAGCCATCTGAGTCCAGTGACAAGATATAGTTCAGGATGACTGAAGATGGTCCCAGCTGTACGAGAGACAGCGGTATGGGAGACCATAGCCTTTTAAAGCTAAGGTCTTTCCAAGTTCTCAGTTTGACTGAGGCTAGGTAAGAAATAAAGCAAAAAATGACCTCTTTTACCTTGTCAAAAAAAATCAATCTAAGAGGGGAATACTATCCTCAGGGTTTCTGGCCAAAACAGAAAAAGAAGGAGCTGTGTTGCCCAACTGGAATTGCCTAGTTGGGTCTCCAGTGGGGTAGCTCAGGCTACTTACAGATTGTTGTTTGTCCTTTGTTCTCATTCCTTCTTGACCTTTCTGCAGCTAATGATACTGCTAATCACTGAGTTCTACTGCCCCATCCATTGCATGCTTTCTGTACTTTGTGCAAAACACTCCATCTCTCCAATCTGTGCATTTGTGTTGGCTCTCCTCTGCATTCCAGGGTCTCTTTTTCAGATATGACTCCTTACTTCCTGTGTTTGCTTCCAGTGTCAGATAAAATCTCACCTCTAAGAAGCCTTTTTCAGTTCCCCTTAATGCTAATACCTTTTCTCCCAGGGAAGCTAGGGCTTTCCCTCTGAGTTTATCTCCAATTTATTCTGCATATATTGTGTCTCCCAATTAAATTGTGAGCAACTTGAGGGCCAGGACTATTTTTGCTTCTTTTTCTAACACTAGTGCTTAGTACAGTGTTTACTGAATGATTGTTGACTTTTCAGGTGCCTAGTGATTGATTGGTAACAGGAGTAGCGAGAAGGACCTTAGAAATTTCTGAATCCAGGTCTTTCATTTTATTGATGAGGAAACTGATATTTAGAGAGTGGAAGTGCTTTTTGCAAGGTGGCACTATGTGGGATAATCCAGAATTTGGGGGGTAGAGAACTAGGTGGTTCATTCCATTAAGTAGAATTGCTCTACTTTTAATATTGTTATTGTTCTACTCCTCCCTTAAATATATTATTTAATTATCTTATTTTAACTAAAAAAACATATGTCTTAAAAATTATAAAGATTCTTTGCCACCAGAGAATTCAATACACAAGGGAAAATAATGCTCTGTTTTTTCTTACCAGCTCAATTTATTACACAAAAGTATTTCTGTATTGTGAATATCACATCAATAAAACTAAATTCAGTGAATGACTGACATTTTAATTACCTACAGTATGATTACCTCATATGCCACTTGAAAACTATTTTAATCTTTAGCATATTGTTTTGCCTTTGCATTACAATAATTGTTTTACATAACAAATGTGGAATATAATTCATTTTGATAGTTATAATACAATCCAGAGCTCATAAATAAAATTTATAATGGAAAGGCAATTGGATATTGATGAAATCAACATAATGGACTGGGCTATTTTGTTCTTACTGCTGAGTCTTTAAATTCTTTACACTGTTGGTATGTTTTGATAATTAATCAGCTACACAATTTTCAAGTTAGCAATAAGACTTTAAAATATTTTTCCATTTGGTACTAATAGAAGACAAATGTAACCACCAATGAACATTTGTGGATTAGATTACAAAATAATTATTGCTACTTTAATACAAATATAAAGAAAAAAATCATACTTGGCAAGCTTAAAGAAGTGTCCTATGAAATATTTTTTCTTATTTCTCTTATATACAAGAAATAATCATCTCCTTTATCCTTTTCTACAAAATTACCCCCTTCCCCCAATCAACCCCCCCCCCCCACACCTTGTGAGGAATCTTTCCATTTAGGTGTAATTTATGTCATTTGATTCTGTTTGTAGCAAGAATGTCAGAATAGGTGGGATTTGGTCCTCCCAATAGCATATTAGTTCATTTATTTTTGGACAAATATCTCACATTTGGAGAATAATTAGACCTATAGGCATCTACAAAATTTAAGATTCTTATGATCCTTTGGATCTATTTTGCTACTCTATCATCACCAGTGCTGCAGAATCATAACAGGCATTGCTTGACATTGAAGGCCATTTTATATTTTTATCTTTTTTGATTGATCTGCGTGACTAAAAACTTCATCAATTTTGCCCAAGTTTAGGATGATGAGCCTTTCCATACTTAGTGAGGTAGATCTGTAGGTAGTAGACACAACATGTTGCTGGGGCATTATTCAGTCTTTCTAGTTCATACTTTGATTTTTTAAAAAGTATTTTTTTCCTCCAGTTATATGACAAGACAATTTTTAGCATTCATTTTTACAAGATTTTGAGTTACAAATTCTTCTCCCCCCTCCACTCTTCTCTTCTGAAAATGATAGACCGTTTGATATAGTTTATATATTTTCTATCATGTAAAATATGTTGATTGTAATATATATAGTTTAATATAAATTATATATAATAATTTCACAGTTGTGAAAGAAGAAAAAGATCAAAAGAAAAAAACATGAAAATGAATAAAGTAAGTGAAAAATATGCTTTGACTTGCATTCAGAGCCCATCAATTCTTTATCTGAATATGGATAGCATTTTCTTTTGTGAGTCCTTTGTACTTATCTTGGATCATTGTGTTACTGAGAAGAACTGAGTCATTCATAGTTGATCATCACACAATGTTGCTGATACTATGCATGATGTTTTCTTGGTTCTGTTCATTTCTCTTTGCATCGGATTGCATAAGTCTTTCCAGGTTTTTTTTTTCTGAAATCTCTCTGTTCATCATTCCTTTTTGTGCAATATTATTCCATTATATTCATATACCACAACTTGTTCAGCCAGTTCCCAACTGATGGGCATTCTATCAACTTATAATATTTTGTCACCACAAAAAGTGCTGTTATAAATACTTTTGCATATATAGGTCCTGCCTTTTTTATGATCTCTTTGGGACATAGACCTAGTAGTTGTATTGGTGACTCAAAGGGTATGCACAGTTTTATAGCCATTTGAGCAGAGTTCCAAATTACTCTCCAGAATGTTTGGATCAGTTCACAACACCATCAATAGTGCATTAGTGTCCCAATTTTCCTACATCCTCTCCAACATTTCTCATTTTTCCTTTTGTTGTTGTATTAACCAATCTGATAGGTATGAGGTGGACCTCAGAGTTGTTTTAATTTGTATTTCTCTAATCAAAAGTGATTGAGAGCACTTTTTCATGTGCCTATAAATAGCTTTTATTTCTTTATCTGAAAACTGCTTGTTCATATCCTTTCACCATTTACCAATTGGGGAATGGCTTGTATTCTTATAAAATTTAGTGAATTCTCTATATATTTGAGAAATGAGACCTTTATCAAAGATACTTGTTCTAAATATTCTCCCCCAGCTTACTGCTTTCCTTCTAATCTTGGTTTTGTTTGTACAAAAGATATTTAATTTAATGTAATAAAAATTACTTCTTTTACATTTTGTAATGCTCTTTCTTGTTTGGTGATGAATTCTTACCTACTATAGATCAAACAGGTAGACTATTCCTTGTTCTTCTAATTTGCTTATGTAGTCACCCTTTATGTCTAAATCCTGCCAAAGGTCTGTCATATCTAATTTTTCTAATATTCTATTTACCTCCTTAGTTTCTTTCTTGTTTGTTTTGTAGTTGATTTATCGAATTCTGAGAGGGGACCATTGAGGTGCCCCATTAATGTAGTTTGTCATCTATTTCCTCCTGTAACTCACTTAACTTCTTTTTTAAGAGTTTGGATGCTATACAACTTATTGCATATATGTTTAGTATTCATATTGCTTCATTGTGTATGGTACCTTTAACAAGATGTAGTTTCCTTCCATACCTCTTTTAATTTGGTCTTTTTTTTTTTTTGCCTTTACTTTGTCTAAGATCAGGATTGCATTCTTTGCTTTTCTTTACTTCAGCTGGAGCATAATAGATTCTGCTCTAGCCCCTTACCTTTACTCTCCATGTGTCTCTTTGCTTCAAGTGTGTTTCTTGTAAATACCATATTATAGAATTCTGGTCTTTGATCCACTCTGCTATCTGCTTCCATTGTATGAGTATTGCAGCAAGCACCCCAGCATCCCCAGGGTGGCTGCCAACACAGGTTCTTAGATCTGTTTTTCTAAAGGAAAGCAACTCAAAATGGGTTAACAATCTTGCTTTAATCAATAAAACATATCATTTACCTAGTTCAGGGGGAAAAGTCAGCACCCTGAACTCCAGAGTATACAGAGGTTACAAGCAGAAATTACAAGACAGAGAAACATTTCAAGCAGAGAGGCCTCCAACTGTCCAACCATTACATTCATACCTACTCAGTCACCAGAGAGGGAAGCATCAACATCTGGGTTTTTCAAAGCCGGGGGGCTCTCAACGGCTGCTCAAAGTCTCGTGTGGTCAAATCACACAACACTTCTCATATGGACCCCCAAAACAAAGCCTCACATCAGGCATTATATAGCCTTCTCCTGGCTCAGAGAATGTAACAACCCTCTTGACCCACTGCCCAATCACAAAATATCTCCTGAAAAACAAGCCTCTCACCATAGGCTCCAAGTGCACTTAACCTAGGGGCAGGGAAGATCTTACACAATACAATCTTAGAAAGATGGCAACAACAGAAATTTACATTCCCATTACAATGGGAGAGTTCTTCCTATTCACACTCACAGTTATGATTACTATCTGTGTATTTCCATTCATCTTGTTCTTTCTCCTATTTGTCCTCTACCTCCTTTTACCCTTTCCCTCCTCACCAGTGTTCTTCCGTCTACCACTTCTCCTGATCTACCCTCCCTTCTGTTAATCTTCATACTACCATCCCTGTTACTTGATCTATTCCCCTCCTACTTCCCTGTCTGGTAAGATAGATTTCTATATTCAACTGATTGTGTATATGATTCCTTCTTTGAACCAATACTGATGAGAGTAAGGTCCAAGTGATGCTCATAGCCCACTCACACATCTTCTCCTCCACTGTAATAGGTCTTTTGCTCCTCTTCATGTGAAATATTTTATGCTATTCTACCTTTCCTTTCCATTATATCCCTCTTTCACATGCCTTATTTTTTATGTCCTTTCCTCAAATCTACTGAATACTTGTACCTATGTCTATTTATATTCCTTCTAGCTGTACTATTAGTGAAACATTTTTAAAAAATAATTACAGGTATCATCTTCCCGTGTAAGGATGCAAATAGTTAAGCTCTATTGAACCCCTTATACTTTCTTTTCCCTTTTTGCCCATTTATGTTTCTTTTTTATCTTAATATTAGAGGTCAATTTTTAGTTTAGTTCTGGTTTTCTCTTTATGAAAATTTGAAATCATTCTATTTCATTAAATAGCTGTTTTTCTGACCTCATTGCATTATGCTTAATTTTGCTGGGTAAGTGATTCTTGGTTGTGATCCTAGCTCCTTTTCCTTCCAGAATATCATGTCCCATGACCACTGATCCTTTAATGTTGCAGCTGTCAAGTCCTGTGTAATCCTGATTGTGATTCCCCAGTATTTGAATTGTTTCCTGTTCTTGGGTCCTGGTATTGGTATTTGCATGCTCCACCATACTGGGGCTCAGGCTCTACTGTTGGTTTGCTGAGGGGGCGGGGGGGCTTGCCAATGGCCTTTTGGATGTCTCCATTCCTGGAATGTGTTCCCCTTCTATGCGAGTGAGATGGATCCCTCACACCAGTCTTCCAAATCTTTTGGGCTAAAAGATTGCTTCACCCCATCTTTTTGTGCTTTTCCAGGACTTGTGCTAGGGTGCTATTTTATAGTTGTTTAGAGGTGAATATGGGACAGTTACAGTGATTTACTGCTTACTTTGCAACCTTGGCTCCCAGTAGTCCCAACCTCTAGCTCATACTCTAGGCAAGCTTTTTAAGAACTTAGACTTATGACCACACTATAATGAATTATTATAGTTAGACTTTTGTGGAGTTCTCTAATGCATGAAAACATCTAGAACTATTCTATTGCAAAATTGTTTGATATATTAAAAAGCATTTCTCTAAAGTGAATTATTACCTTTATACATGAATGACTATTGAAAAACAAGTTTTCTTTCTTTGAAGGAAATAGAAGGTGTCTACATTCTAGGTCTTGATTTTCATTTTTTATAGTGGTTAAAATATTGAAGAACATTTCTTTTGAGGCTATATTATTCATACAATATAAGTATTAAAAACTTTTTTTAATAAAATTTTCTCGATTAACTAAACAGCAATTTTATCCATTTAAGACTTTATAATAAATAAAATCTTGTTTAATATTAGTTGTCACCTTCAAATTCTGAAAAAATATTAAATGAACAAGCAAATTAATGACCTAATAAATATGCTGGTTTACTCTTGAAATCTTATAGATTTTGCCTTTTTGGTATACTTTTGCTATAGTTTGAGATTATCTTAATCCTTTGATATAGTACCTAATAAAATAAGTAGGAAAATATTTTATTGGGGAAGAATAACAAATAAAAAAGATAATAAATGGCTTCATGATGTCAAATATATTTATTTGAAAATCTCAAAGTACAACGAGAAGTTAATGGAGCCAGCTAAATCTTCTGAATTTGTCATCATTTAATAAGATGAACATTAATTGACTATTAAATATATATGATAGATGCTGAGGTACACAGGAAGGTGAATTAAGCATGCTTGATGTTCTCATGAAGCTTATGGTTTAATAGAAAAATTACATAGTCACAAAAAGCTAAAACACAAAAGATATCTGTCATTCTATTTGATTTAGAAGCAATGAATTTAGTTCAATTTAACTAACAGTTATAAGTGCCTGTTGTGTGTTTTTTTATGTACTATGAATGAAATGGAAATAATGTAGATCAAAGTTTTTTTGTGTACCAATTGTATGACATGAAAATGACAAGAATCCCTTAAACACTGTGCTAATAGAGATAAGAAAATAAATGAATTTAATAATCAAAAGGAAGCAATTAAGCTAGGGACCAATTTATTCTTTTCTTTGACTTCTTTTTCCATCTTCTGTTTAAAAACTTTGGGTTCTACTCTCTTAAAGGGAAAAGCTCCATGAAAGCCAGCAAATAAAAATCATGGCCTCCCATATGCCTTCCAAAAAGGTGAGATTCCCACACTTTACTTACCATTGACACTTGGAAGTGCCTTTTGGGATACCAATACTCAGGTTAAAAAAAAATTCAACATATTTGATTAAACAATTCATCATAGGTTTCCTATGTAAATTTCACCTAATGATAAACATAAATATCACTCAAAATTTACTTTATTATTACATTATTCCAAAATATATTTTATAAATTACCCTTCATAGATAGTACTTATGGAATGGAAACATAAAGATTAGGTTACATGTCCACATACACAAATAATAAATACACTTGCTATTATACATAGACTTAGTAGAGTGGTGTTTTGCCTTTTGTACAAGTAAGTTTCTGGATCTTATTGAACAGTGTTGAAAATCTTAAAAAATAATATGCTCTTGCTGTCTCTTTGACTCTTCCATGGAAACCTCAGGCATCCAGTTTTTGGGTTTAAATTATATGGACATAAAGAATGGAACTATAGTGACTAAGTATAAGTCTTTCTCTACCCTTATGTTTATGAGTTTCTACTTTCCTGACTAATTTGGAACAGGACATACCATCCATTCCCAAGGGGAATCTTCCTACTATTGCCTTGACAAGACAGAACTGTCCATTCCCAGTCACTGACCATGTTCCAATGAGGGCAAAAGAACTTATAGTATTCAGGAGGAATTATTATCTCTGTGGGGAACCAATTCTTTGCCAAATAGAACCCTTAAAGCAGTACTTTAAGTTTCCAGACACTCATTGTAAGAGTCTTATGCCAAAAAGCCTTCAGAACCATTCAGATTCTTCGTATTGTTTCTCAGAGATACATGTGTTCTCACCCCATTAGCGTGTTGTCCCTATCTGTTGAAAATGGTAATTACCTTACATTATGAGCCCAATCACTAGCTGATAGTCTGCTTTATCTCTTTCATCCTTGTTAGAGTAGCTGTTCAGACTCTGCTCCTTTCTTTTCTTTTTTAATAAGTCATGTCATTAAGCATTTATTAAGTATCACTATGCGCCAAGAAATAGGCTAAACACTGAGACTATAAAGAAGAGCCAAAAGAGTCTCCTTCTTATAGGAACTCATGATCTAATTGGGGAGACAACTTTCAAATAATTGTGTACAAACAAGATATATGCAGTATAAAATGGCCATCCCAGAGAGAAAGCACTAGCATTATGGAGGATCAGGAAAGACTTCTTGAAAAATGTAGGATTTTTATCTGATTCCTGAGGAAAGCCAGGGAAGTTAGGAGGCAGAGATTAGGAAGGAGAGAATTCCAGGAATGAGGGACAACCAGTAAAAATGGATAGAATCTGGGGATGGAGTATAACTCATACCTACATCAGAAACTTCCTACTTAATATAACCTTTGTACCCACCAAATTTAATGTGACCCTCCCTCTCTCTGGCTCTGATTTATAGTCATATATCAACCCACCTTAATCATAATACTAGATCACACAATATTGCTTTAACTGAGTAAAATCCATTATACCTTCAATTTTTTCAAGAACAAATCTGATAAAATAATCATTGTCTGGGTACTATATTTATCTTAAAGTAATTTTGAGTAACATGGTAGCCCACTAAGCCAACTTCATTGTGAGAACTACCCATGGTTCCATCATCTTTTCTGTGTCATCAGGCCCAGTTCTTCTACTTTTCTTCACAGAATCAGTTCATGTCATAATAATTCTCAATAGATAACATTACCTGTAAACTAAACAATTTTGCTTTCTCTGGATCTTGTCAAAGTATATCTTTGTCAGAATAAAGATTTCTGCCTAAAATGTCTGGTTCCATGCTTTAAAGCATGGAAATATCTGTTTGAAATTTAAAACTAATTCTGTTCCTATATCCCTCATACATTTTACATTTCACTGCAAATTACTTTTCCTTAGAAATGCCATTTTAGACCTGTTGCTTTGTCACTTGAAACACTGAGATATTTAGTTTTACTCTGATTTCATTGTGCTCCATAAAACTCCACTTTAAATGCTCTAGATACTGAGTGCAAAATTGATTTTATGATATTCATATTGTTCTGAAACATAACTTTTATGTGTTATTATTTTTATTTTTCTCTCTATAACCATAATTCATACATCACTCAGGATATTCTAATGCTATGTAAAGAACATTTTTAAAGCTTCATTCATGTGCACCTTAGAAATGTAATTTAATATTTAAATTTCATTTCATTCATCTGTAAAATCAAGAAACATCTTTGGTACCATTAACTGTCTCAGCCCTCTTAGACAAGAAACACTCATGATCATTAAATTCATTATTGAACAGACAGACAATTTAAGGGGAAATGTAGTCTGTGATAGAATCTAAGTTAGAAGTATATATCTTTGCATCTAGGCATATTTGCCTTAAATTAAACAATACTTGTTTATCAGCTCATTTTTAGGAAATTGTATTTAAATTAAGGGCATCAGTGAATAGCTAAGTGTGGCTTTGTGAGGTCATATGAACAATAATATGAATGTGAAATGACAGCAAAATGATACAAAATTAATTTTAAAAACCTGGGATCTCTACACTGAGTAGAGTAGGTAGGAACCTTGCACTAATTTTGTTACTAGGTCTCTGCTTTCTCAGATGTATGTTGTGATTTGGAGGGACTGCTCCAAAATATTTCCCCATGACTTTGATATATCTGATTTTCCCACCATTAAAATCACTCTATTGGGTTATGAGAATCAGGGACCCCAATAAGCCTTGCCTCATCCCAGTGGTGAGAAAATCAAATCATCATCCCATCTGAAGCCCCCAGGCATCATTTCTGTTGCTGATGAGGGAGTGTGATTAATTCAGACAGACTCCAGACTCTGCTTTCTGCTACCAGTGATCACCCAGAAATCAGATCTCTTATCTGGTCTTCATGAAAGTCCTAGAACAAAGGAAAATTAATATCTCAGCTGGGTCCTAGGACAGAAATTCTGTTGCATATCCAGAAGGGTGTGATTATCTACTTTCCTATGGCTAACCAGCTTTCTACTTTTCCTCTCCAAATCTCTGTGATTGAATAGTCAAGGTCTACTTACCTAAAAAAACCAAATCCCTTTTCCGTTTAGCACTTATACTTCTCTATCTCAGCCCATCCTGTTCTTCCCTTCTCTATTTTTTTGCCCTTTGGAACCTTTTATATTGATTGAAAATTGCCCTTTGGATCAAATCTCTGTCTCATATGCCTTCAACCTTGTAGTCATAGAAACCTAGTTGTCTTTGGAAAGATTCTGCATCCCTGACCAATACTGGCTACTGGCTACAGTAGTGGATAAGTCTCATAAGATCTTAGGATCATAATTAAGGGATCTTTTAGCTCTAATATAATATCATAATACTGAAGGTACTTTAAAAGAGGAGTACAATTCCATAAATAAGCTGTTTCATAGAGTGCAGGAGCTTATTGGATAATGTATTACTATTACATAATTAGATGCATTTCGAGCTTAAGTCCTTTATCAATGAGAAGCATTCTGGGAAGTGAAAGATGAGTCCCTTTATTTTCCTGTCAGAATCAAAAAGCAAAACTTGGCAATATCAACACTGCATTGCACCAAAGCACTCCTGCAAACAGACAATTTCATCTTAAGCTCTGAGGTGTGTAGGTATGTTAGATGGCAAAAATCAAAACAAGTGGCTTTCCATTTATTTGACTTTTTGGAATTTGAGTGGATCCATTTACCTTTATCTTTTTTCCTGTTAAAAGAATCACTTTAGCTTTGATAAAATCTGCTAGAATAGTTTGTTTCCAAGGTAACATGGTTTGAACCAAAGCATTAGTTCAGATGAATATAACAAAACACTATTAATCAACATAATGCCTTTGAATGTTATCTCATTATTTTTTACATTTTATACACTTCTTTTTACTGAGTGATGGCACTTTTCACAATTAAATAGTCATGTTTACATAACCCATTTATTTGAATGAGAAATAGAAAATTTTAATCATCCAGATGTCCTGACTTTTCCACATCTGGCTGCCTTGTCATTGCCTTTGTTTGTATGATTCAAATGATACTGAAAAGGCCAAGAGAGTTCTTTTCTTTTATTAATTTTTCTATAATTGAAGATACTATCCTCAGACACATTGCTATTTGTAGGTTTGTCTCCTAGACTAAAAACTAGCATGGCATTACTTTTTTTGAAAGGTGAGTCATCCCTCTTTTAATTTTAGGCATAATTTGTCACAAACAGATATTACAATCTTCTAAAAATCCCCATAAGTGCATTTTAAGCATTCATATTTTGATGGCAGTTATTTTTTTTTCATCTGATGAACATATAATGTTGTTATAAATGCTGGAATACTTTAAAGAAGAAATTCTTTAAAGTAGTGTAATGGGAAGATCGCAAGGCTAGGAATTATAAGATTTTTAAAGAGTTTTAGTCCTGGTTTGACTGCTTGGGCAAGTCCCTTAATCATTCTGAGTCTCCATCTTCTGGTCTTTAAAATCAGGCTTTGCATATCACTGTGATGAGACTCAAATGCAATGTCATGTGCAAGAGAATATGTATGACTGCATATATATGCGTATACATATATGTGTATATAATATTTATATGTTAGCCAGATAGAATATAATTCATCTTCTGTTTATAATTGCAATAACAGCTGTTAATACATAACATATAACAAGCACATCAATATATCTATCTATATACAACAACCAATCTAGTTTGTCTAACTATTTAGAGTTGATAAGGCTATATTAAATACTTACTATGGGCTAGGCACTTTGCTAATTGCTGAGCATACAAAGAAACAGTCCCTGTTCTCTAGCATTTCATAGTTTAATAAGGGACACTAGGCAAGCAACTACACACAAACCATAATAAGGATAAATTGGAGAAACAGCATGTTGTATGGATAAAGGGCTTGAGAGCCAGCCTTGGAGTTAGAAAGAACTGGGTTCAAGTTCCTCTTCTGACACATACTAGCTGTGTGTCTATTGATAAAGCTATTTAGCCACTTAATGACAGTTTTTGACCTTCCTGAGGGCCTACTCCCATTCCTTGCAAACATTAAGGCTATATTATTAGTGATCCGTATTAGTGGTTCTACTTTGGAAAGTACCTTTGCCAATCAAACCATAGGTTGGAACAAAAAAACTCTCCACTTAATAAAATACCTAGTAAATAATAGAGGGTGAAGGAAATAGTTAATTCTAGTCCTTGTGCAACTTTGTAGTTCTCAATTCAATTTCACTAAGCCTTTATTAAGTGCCTGTTAGGTATAATGCTCTGTGATAAGTATTGGGGAGAGAGGCAAAAAACAAGCAATCCCTGCTCTCAAGGAACTTACATTATACTAGTGGTATATAAGTAGCATGTAGATATATTTTCACATGATGATTTGAAGAGGGAAAAAATACTAACAATTGGGAAGATCAGCAAAAGTCTTCTATAGGAGGCAGCAAATGAACTGAACATGAATGAAGCACAAGGGGGACTGAATTTCAGGGAAAGGGTCCATTTTATGCAAAGGTATGGAGCAGGGGAAGGAAATGACAATTTTGTTGAATAGAAAATAGGATGATTTGACTGGAACATAGAACACATGAAGGAAAGTAATATGCAATAAGTTTATAGAGGGAGATTTGAGTCAGATTATGAAGGACTTTAAATGTCAGTCAGAGAAGTTTGTATTCTGTCCTAAAAGGCAACAGAGGGTCGCTGCAGCTTTTTGAACAAGGAAATAGAATGCTGATGTAGGAAGATTATTTTATCTTTTTGGAGAATCCGATGGAGAAGAAATGGACTGCAAGCTGTAAATCCAAGCAGGTGACTACTGAAATACTCTAAATGAGAGTTGATAAAAAAAAAAGTAGGATGGTAGTCATGTGAGTGAAGAGGAGGAAAGCCTTATGAGGCATATTGTATAAGTAGAACTGACAAAACTTGGCAACTGATTTCATATGGAGAGTGAGGGAGAGTGAAGTATTGAAGATGACTCCAAAGTTGTGAGCCTAGAGGACTGAAAGGATGATTATACCCTTATTTCTCACATTCTAGCATTTATTATAACTAATATTATACATATCTTTTCTTCTTAACCTGATTGAAGTAACCTACTTTAAGATAGAAATCATATTTTTATCCCTCATAACATTTAGTACATTTACACAAAACAGATGCTCAACAAATACTGATTGAATTGAATTGAATTTGTAAAAAATCAAGGAAAAAGAAATCTAGTCCATTCTTTAAAAAGTCTTTAATTCCATCAGATTTTTTTTCTAAATATGAAAACATTTTTGCATCCTGGTTATCTTTTATTCCTACATGACCAAACTAATCTGTTTAGATTTCAAGAGAATTTAAGAAAAGGTTTATTGAAGACTTTGGCATTGTCTAGAAATATCAGACATCTACGTGGACACTGGAAAAATTAAGCCCAAGTTTTCAAGATTTATATTATATAAAATGAGATACTTGGGTGTTTGAAAATGCTTTAGACAATCCTTTGTTAGAAATAGTATGCTGTTGCTTAAAACCTTCCCACCCAACACCCCCCCCCCAAAACCCAGAAAACAACAAACGTCAATCTACTGTTTGAAAACAGAGCTTAAAGAAAGAATAATATAAGCTCCTTGAGGGCAAAATAGCTTTTTAAAATTTGTTTTGCCTTTGTCCTGGATGCCTAACATGGTGGCTGACACATTTTTAGTGTTTAATAAATATTTGTTTACTTGATAAGTTCATAGTTTAGAGTTTAAATTGGTTTTCTTTAAAGGTTGAACTTCTAAGAATATGGAGAAAATATTTCCTCTTTGCCTTGCCCTGGTCAGTCCTCATCTGGAGTACTGTGATCAGTTTTTGGTGCTACAGTTTTTTTTTGTTTGTTTGTTTTTTTGCTTTTTGGAGAGGGGAAGGCAGGGCAATTGGGGTTAAGTGACTTGCCCAGGTGTTGGGATCTGTGGGCCCCTCAAAAGTCTCAGGTAGCCTCTCTGAGTTCAGGTCTGGTAACAGGGCACTTCATGGTATGTGTTTATTTTATCTGAGGTCAGGCAGACCTGACCTCTAGGAAGTGCTGAGGTGCTCAGATTGTGTGCTGTCATGCAAATACCGTTACCCTGATGTTTATCTCGGGTTCAAAGGGTATATGAGCAGGAGTATGCAAGCTATTCTGGACAAAGTCTGTTCTCTGATTGGCCCCCTATCTTCTCTCACGAGCTGTTCATGCTGTCCATGAGCTCTGCGAGTGCACTTTGGGGGATTTAAGGGCTGAAGCAGAGGGGGGCAAGAGGATGGAGGGAGAGATGTAACAACACACCTGTCCTGTCAATAAAGCTGTGCTTCTTTCCATTTCCACTGACTTGACTTCTCCTTTATGCGACCATGCAGGAGATGGCTGGCTGCGCACCAAAGGCCGGGAAACTGAAGTAAGACTCAGCTAGAATCATAAGGGTCATTAGAAATGGTGCCCAAAGGGGTGCCAATAAAGTATGTGTGGTTTTAAAGGGACCTTTTAGCTGAGCCCCAACGCTAGTGGGAAAGACAGAGGAGAAGCCCTGAGGGACCAGGGGAATTCTGGGGTTGACTCGGGATGAAAATGGGGAATCACCTCCTTATAATTAAGCCAGAGGAAACGGAGATTAGGGCTCAACAGCTTTATAAGGCAGTTAAAGGCCAGGGACTGACCCTCCCCTTTAAGGACCTTTGGAGATTTACTAAAAAAGTGAAAGTGGTCTCTCTATGGATAGAAGACACGGGCTTAGATAAGCAGAAATGGTGCATGGTTGGGGAACAAATGTATGAGGACAGTACCCCTGGGGTCCTAGAGGATGAGGATTTTATAATTTATGGCCTGGTAAAAGCAGCCTTTTCTGGGCCTAATCGGCCTGTCTGCCATATTGTGGTGCAAAATCAAACTGAAAGTACAAGGTTCAAAGTTGCCTCTGTGGAGGACAGACAGACTGAGGAAGAATCAGAGTCTAGAAAAGAAAAAGGAGAACATCCTCAGAGCAGTGCCCCTAGCTACAGGGTTTTACACCCTGACTTAAAACAGTTCCATTTTCCTCCGGCCCCCAAAGATGATGAGCATTAGACAGGCCCCCTAGAGAAATTCAGTCCTCCTTGTTCAGGGGTCATGGAACAGTCCAGCCTGGAGAAAGCCTTACCCTTGGTGCAGCAGAGGGGAGAGGATTTAACGGGGTGCTCTCTTTGCCCAGTTTCTGAGGTGGATGCTGCTGCTGCTCAGGGAGGCTGTAGGAGAGTGCACACACCGATAAATTGGAAGGGAATAAAAGAATTAAAGGAGGCAGTGGTTAAATATGGCCCTATGGCCCCTTTCACTATGGCCCAATTAGACAATTTATCATGTCAATACACTTTAGTCCCTAATGACTGGAAAGCCCTTGCTTGAGCCTGCCTGACACCTGGCCAGAGTGAAGTTTGGATATCTGCCGGGAGGAAGCTAGACAGATAGCCCCCAGGGCTCCAGCGACTATTTTGTTCGATCAAATTATGGGAATGGAGAATTATGACGCCACTGCTCAACAATTGAATTATCAACCTGCTGATTATGTGGTTATAGCTCAATGTTCTAATAAGGCTTGGAAAAGGGTGGTTGCAGTCTGTCAGGGGGAGCGTGGACCATGACTCAGATACGCCAGGGTGCCCAGGAGCCTTTTGTGGATTTTGTTGCTCGAATGCAGGAAGCCGTTGCTTGTAGTATGGGCGATGTACCTGGAGCAGACATAGTCCTTTGGCTCACGTTAAGGGAAAATGCCAACCATGACTGCAAAAAGGCTATTATTGGGCTTCCTAGGGATGCGGGGATGGAGGAGATGGTACAGTGTTGAGAGGGTAGGCTCCCAAGTATATCAGATGAAATTGCTAGCTGGAGCCCTGAGTTCAGGACAAGGACCTGGAAGGCTGGGAGAAAGGAAGTGTTTTGGGTGTGGCAGTAAAGAGCATTTAAAAAAGAACTGTCCAAAACAGAAACTAGATCTCCCTACGGGGCCTTCTTTCAAGTGTGGAAAACCAGGTCATTATGCTAAATACTGCCTCTTTGCTAAACTGGTGGAAAACGGGCGGAGGGGCCCCTCCAGGGCCCCAAATGTCTTTTCTGCTCAGGAACAACCTTTAGAAACCCAATAGGAACCTTGATTATTGATTTAAAGCTATGTTTAGAGAACTGCACAGCACCCCTTACAGTCTCCATGTAAGATCACACACTGATGGGAGCGGCCCAGTGTTTCAGGGAAATCAGGTAGTGGACCAAGTTTTACAGTCTCCAGTGCAATGCTTCCCTGTAGAAGCACAACGGGCCCAGGATAAATTTCACCTCTCAGTCAGATCCTTAAGGTGCCTGTATGGGCTTTCCAAAGAACAAGCTAGACAAATAGTAAAACAATGCACTCCTTATTCATCTGCATTCCTTATCTTCTGCCACCTCCTGGGGGAAAGAACCCCGAGGAAGGGCATCAAATGAGATTTGGCAGATGAATGTAACACACCTTTCTGGAGCCTGCATACACGTAACAATAGACACCTTCTCAGGTTTTTTGATGGCCATCATACAAGGAGGAGAAAAGGTAAGTCATGTGGAAAACCATTCATACCATTGTTTTTCCATTAGTGGACCCCCTCTAGAGTTAAAGACAGATAATGGCCCCTCATATGTTTCTAAAGCCTTGCAGGAGTTTTCAGCCGAATTCAGCATTAGACATATTTCTGGCCTCCCTTATAATCCCACTGGTCAGGCGATTGTGGAATGAGTGAATCACACTATTAAGGCAATCCTCGCCAAACAGGGAAAGGGAAAGGGACGGTTGTGACAAAGGCATCTTGATATGGCATTCTATACATATAACTTTTTAAAATTTGATTGTCATTCTCTGACTCCTGCCATGCGCCATTTTTCTAGGGGCAAGCGTCATCTACGCCCCTTCCCCACTACAACCTCTGGTGATCACCCAGAAGTGTGCATTATGTGGCACAGGCATGATGAGAGGTGGGAGGGACCTGGGAAGGTGATGATATGGGGGCCAAGGTATGTTTGTATTTCCACAGAAAATGGCCAAAGGATCTGGGTCCCAGTCAGTGCTACTTGCATCCTTGCCAACACGCCAGCTGACACAAAGGAGAAGGAGGTGATGACCTCAGGGACCACCCCGCCCACGTAAGAGATCTCTTGCACAACTATCCCTGCTTCTGCTGACTCTATTACTCCTCCCCGCTGCCTCTGAATGGGCCCCTCACCATTGGGCAGTTGTCACTAATCCTCCATGGCCCCAGGTTGTCTCCTGGGGGGAAGTTCTTCCTGAGATAGTTTTATCTGGCAATGGTTCCAAGACTGTGGGCCAGGAATTTGACCTGACCCTGCCCAACAGCACGATAACAACATTACAATATAACTTCACAGGACTTTCGCTATGGTTGCCCATCTGTTTTTCAGTGGGCAGCCATACGGATTTTGAACAATTAACAAATGTTTCCATGACTGCGCAGATAGAGGCAGGCAGCACACAGACTGTGTATTGGATGGGACTTGCATCTAACCTCAATTGTTTTGGAATATACATACAACATAGGGATTTACTCCCCTGCATCCCTACTGACCACACAGGTATATTCCCACATATAAGAGAGAATAAGACCAGTCAAAGACAATGCTGTCAGACGAAACAGAATGAGACCTTGCAGTCATGGGAACAAGTCCTTTGTGGCTTTCCCTGCCCCATTTTGGGTAACAGAACAGGGAAGGCAAACCCCTCAACTCTGGAAGACTTTCATGGCCACTAATTACATGATGATAGTACTTGCTCTAAATAAGACCCAAGTGTATCCGAGGTATGAACATGTTTGGGAAACCTTATTTGGGAAGGGCCAGAACTGAACTGTCAATGTGGGTACAGAGGACTGCATGGGATATGTGTTGTAATCTTGCACTTGTTTGGGGGGGGGTCTCTACACCTTTATGTAGGGCAGAAAGGTTAATATTAGCAGCCAAATGGGGGAAAACTATAATGTTACTTGCTTCAGTTGCACAGTATCTGACTGTATGGGGCCCCTTAGCGCTCATGACAAAGTATTTATAATAAAAAGACCGGGATTTGTTCTCACTCCAGTGCAGACTGATGGGTGGTACTCAACCCCAGCTGACTATACCTTACAGGTTCTACAAAAGAAAGGGATGGGAGTGGGTTTAAAAGGAAGGAAATGGTGCTTTAGTTGCAAATAATTGGCATCACCTTGTTGATTTTTCTTATCACCTCTTCTGTTTCCATAGCAATGTCCCTGTCAATGTCACAAAATCAAATAGTGCCAGGCCAATGTATTCAAGACTTAGCCCATGGCACAGAGGCAGGCCTGGAAGGCAAGCAGCCCGTAGAGGTGGGCCCTGAAGGTGAGCAGCCCACAAAGGCCAGCCTGGAAGAGGCCTGATCCACTTGGGGGGGAAGTTGTTCCACCAACCACAAGGGCCACTACCAGGCCTATCATCAAAGGGCTGGAACTGGAAACAGCAAGGTAAGAACCAAATGCAGGGGCCCCTTTCTGGGACAGCAAATATTCCTGGGACTACCACTTCATAGCCCAGAAATTAAAAAAAATAAAGCCCTTATCAGGACCTCCAAAGACCAGGATGGTGGAGTGAACACCACCTGCTCCAATCCCCCCCATAGTAACTATTGCCCCAGGGCAAAACCCTCAACAGTAAAGGCTTGAGATCCCTAAAAGAAGGGCATGGCTAGGGCCCTGCCTCAAAATGGGTAGAAAGCTGACTACAAAGACTCTGGAGTCCTACTATCGTCAGAGGGAGGAACCAAACTCAGAGGGAGACAATGTGGACTCCATACCCACAGCTGAAACATCAACAGGGAACGGGTCCCAAGTACAGAAAGCTCTCCTAGATGAGCTCAAAAGGAACTTTGAAAACCAAATGAGAGAGATAGAAGACAAAATGAATAATTCTTTCAAATCCAAAATTACAGAATTAGAAAAACATTAAAATGAAGAAAACATCTCTCTAAAAAGAAAAGTGTATGATATGGAAAAGGAGCTCCAAAAATTAACCAAGGAAAATGAATTGCTAAAAACTAGAATCAACCAAATTGAAATAAATAACTCTATGAGGAACCAAGAATTAGTCAAACAAAACAACAAGAATGAAAAATTAGAAAAAGAGGTAAAATACCTCAATGGAAAAATAACTGACCTGGAAAACAG
This sequence comes from Petaurus breviceps papuanus, assembly GCF_028583685.1. NCBI lineage: Eukaryota > Metazoa > Chordata > Mammalia > Diprotodontia > Petauridae > Petaurus > Petaurus breviceps. The sequence goes on along the minus strand of NW_027187295.1, from coordinate 4,253,956 downwards.
ATCCAGGAGAGATAATCTGAGAATCATAGGCCTACCAGAAAATTATGATGAAAAAATGAGCCTGGACAACATTCTCCAACAGCTCGTTAAGGAAAATTGCCCTGAGATACTAGAACCCGAGGGTAAAATAGAAATAGAGAGAATCCACCGGACAACTGCTGAAAGAGATCCCAAACTGAAAAGTCCTCGAAATGTTGTGGCCAAACTACAGAACTAACAGGTAAAAAAGAAAATATTTCAAGCAGGCAGAAAGAAACAATTCAAATATTGAGGTTCCACAGCTTTTGGCAGCCTCTACACTGAAAGATTGGAGGCAGTGGAATACAATTTTTGAGAAGGCAAAAGAGTCCGGGTTACCACCAAGGATCACATACCCAGGGAGACTGAGCATATTCTTCCAGGCAAAGAGATGGTAATTCTATTATATAACAGAGTTCCAAACCTTCCTGATGAAAAAGCTAGAGCTCAATGGAAAATTCAACCTCCAATTATGAGATGCAAGAGTGACATATAAAGGTAAACAAAGTAAACACACACACCCACACACCCTGCTATGTAATAAGAGCAAACTGTTTATAGACAAGTAGAGGGTATGAGTATAAAATACACAAAATGATGATTTAAAAAAATCTTATTAAGGACTACAAAGGGACTGCAATGGAAGAAGAGGAATGAAGTGGAACAGGGTAAATTATGCCACATAAAGAGGCATAAAAACAATATAGCAGAGGAAAAGAAGGGAGGGAGATGAGAATCATATGAGCTTTTCCCTCACTGGTTCTGGTGCAAGGAGGGAATAACAACCAGTTAAGCATAGGACTCTATGGAAAAGAAACACAAAAATATCATTTTAGAGGGAAAGAGGGGAGGGAGCGGAGCTTCACTTGAAATATGTTCCTATCACTCTTGGTGTGAAGAAGAAATAACATACTTCATTAAGTATAAAAATATCCTATAGGCAGTAGGAGGGGGAAAGGGCTACGAAAGGGGGGGAGGTGGTTAGTAGGGAGGGAAGAAGTAAGGGGAAAGGGAAAGAAAAGGGAGGGGGGCTGATAAGGGAATACTGAGGGAGGCAGTGGTCAAAAGGAAAATTATTAAGGGGTGGAAGGTAGAAGGGGGAAAAATATGAGCATTAACAGGGGAGGGAATAGAATGGAGGGTAAGAAAGAGATAACAATCATAACTGTAAATGTGAATGGAATGAGCTGTACCATAAAATTGAGATGGATAGCAGAATGGATTAGAAAAAATAATCCTACAATATGCTGTTCACAAGAAACACATGTGAAACAGAGGGATACACACAGGGTAAAGGTAAAAGGCTGGAGTAAAATATATCATTCCTCAGCTAAAGTAAAAAAAAAAGCATGGGTAGCAATCCTTACCTCAGATAAAGCAAAAGCAAAAATTGATCTAATTAAGAGAGATAAGGAAGGAAACTATGTCCTATTAAAAGGCACCATCGAAAATGAAGTAATATCATTACTTAACATATATGCACCAAGTGGTATAGCATCCAGATTCCTAGAGGAGAAGGTAAAGGAATTAGAGGAAGAAATAGATAGCAAAACTATACTAGTGGGAGACCTTAATCTCCCCCTCTCTGAACTTGATAAATCCAACCTCAAAATTAACAAGAAAGAAGTTAAGGAGGTGAACAGAATTTTAGAGAGGATAGGTATGATAGATCTCTGGAGAAAACCAAAAGGGGATAAAAAGGAATATACTTTCTTCTCAGCAGTTCATGGCACATGCTCAAAAATTGACCATGTGCTAGGGCATAAAAACCTCACAATTCAATGGAGTAAGGCAGAAATATTAAATGCATCCTTCTCAGATCATGATACAATAAAAATCACATGCAATAAAGGGCCATGCAAAGACAGACTAAAAACTAATTGGAAATTAAACAATTTAATCCTAAAGAATGAGTGGGTCAAACAAGAAATCATAGAAACAATTAGTAATTTCATTCAAGAGAATGATAATAACGAGACAACATACGAAAATTTGTGGGATGCATTAAAGGCATTTCTTAGGGGAAGTTTTTTATCCCTGAGTGCATACATGAATAAAGTAGAGAAAAGGGAAGTCAACAAATTGGGCATGCAATTGAAAAACATAGAAAAAGAACAAATTCAAAATCCCTAATTAAATACTAAATTGGAAATATTGAAAACCAAAGGAAAGATTAATAAAATTGAAATTAAGAAAACTATTGAATTAATAAATACAACTATGAGCTGGTTTTATGAAAAAACGAATAAAATTGAGAGACCCTTAGTCAATATGATAAAAAAAGAAAGAAGAAAACCAAATTATGAGTACCAAAATGAAAAGGGTGAATCTACCTCCAATGAAGAGGAAATCAAAACAATAATTAGGAATTATTTTTCCCAATTGTATGCACATAGATTTGACAATCTTAGGGAAATGGATGAATATTTACAAAAATACAAGTTGCCCAGGTTAACTGAAGAGGAAGTAAATTACTTAAATAACCCCATCTCATAAAAAGAAACTGAACGAGCCATCAGTCAACTCCCTAGGAAAAAATCTCCAGTGCCAGATAGATTTGCTAGTGAATTTTATCAAACATTTAAAAAACAATTGATTCCAATACTCTACAAACTATTTGGGAAAATTAGTGAAGAAGGAGTGCTACAAAATTCTTTTTATGACACAATTATGGTGCTGATACCTAAATCAGGAAGAGATAAAACAGAGAAACAAAATTATAGACCAATCTCCCTCATTAATACAGATGCAAAAATTTCAAATAAAATATTAGCAAAAAGACTACAGCAACTTATCTCAAGAATAATACACTTTGATCAGGTAGGATTTATTCCAGGAATACAAGGATGGTTTAATATTAGGAAAACCATCAGTATAATTGATCATATCAACAATAAAACTAGCAGGAACCACATGATCATCTCAATAGATGCAGAAAAGGCTTCTGAGAAAATACAACATCCATTCATATTAAAAACAGTAGAAAGTATAGGAATAAATGTAGTCTTCCTTAAAATAATACATAGCATCTATTTAAAGCCATCAGCAAGTATTAAATGTAATAGGGAGAAGCTAGAAGCATTTCGCATAAGATCGGGGTAAAACAAGGGTGTCCACTGTAACCCCTTTTATTCAATCTGGTACTAGAAATGTTAGCAGTAGCAATTAGAGAAGAAAAAGAAATCAAAGGAATCAAATTAGGCAAAGAAGAGACCAAGCTATCACTCTTTGCAGATGATATGATGATATACTTAGAGAATCAAGTAAAAAACTACTTGAGACAATAAATAAATTTGGCAAGGTTGCAGGATATAAAATAAACCTGCATAAATCCTTGGCATTCCTATATATTTCCAATGAAATTCAATAGGAAGAGATAGAAAGAGAAATCCCATTTATATCTACTGTAGACATTATAAAATATTTGGGAATCTACCTGCCAAAGCAAACCCAGGACCTAGATGACCACAACTACAAAACACTTGTCACACAAATAAAATCAGATCTAACTAATTGTAAAAACATCAATTTCTCATGCCTGGGTCAAGTTAATATAATAAAAATGTCAATTTTACCTAAATTAAGTTATATATTTAGAGTCATACCAATTAATTTACCAAAAAACTAATTTATAAAGCTAGAAAAATAGTAACAAAATTCATTTGGAAGAATAAATGGTCCAGAATATCAAGGGAATTAATGAAAAGAAATGCTAGGGAAGGTGGACTAGCTATACCAGATTTCAATTTGTATTATAAAGCAGCAGTCATCAAAAGTATGTGGTACTGGCTGAGGAATAGAGAAGTGGATCAATGGAATAGTTTAGGCACATAAGATTCAGCAGTCAATGACTATAGTAATCTATTGTTTGATAAACCCCAAGACCCCAGTTTTTGGGATAAGAACTCACTATTTGACAAAAACTGCTGGGGAAACTGGAATATAGTGTGGCAGACACTGGGCATAGACCATTATCTAACATCATACCAAAATCAAGTCTAAATATGTGCATGGTCTAGGTATAAAGGTTGATACTGTTGGGAAAACAAGGAATAGTTTACCTGTCAGATTTGTAGAGAGGCAAAGTCTTTATGACTAAACATGAATTAGAGAATATTATAAAATATAAAATGGATAATTTTGACTACTTGAAATTGAAAAGCTTCTGTACAAACAAAGCCAATGTAACCAAGATTAAGAGGGAGGTGGGAAATTGGGAAAGAATTTTTACAACCTATGTCTCTGACAAAGGACTCATTTCTAAAATATACAGAGAACTGAGTCAAATCTATAAGAATAAAAGTCATTCCCCAATTGATAAATGGTCAAAGGATATGAACAGGTAATTTTCAAAGAAAGAAATCAAAGATATCTATAAGCACATGAAGAAATACTCTAAATCACTATTGATTAGAGAAATGCAAATCAAAACAACTCTGAGGTACCACATCTCACTGGCCAGATTGGGTAAGATGACAAAACAGGAAAATGACAAATGCTGGAGAGGATGTGGACAAATTGGAACACTAATGCATTGCTGGTGGAGTTGTGAACTGATCCAATGATTCTGGAAAGCAATATGGAATTATGCCCAAAGGGCTATAAATAATTTCATATCCTTTTACCCAGGAATACCATTTCTAGGGTTGTGTCCCAAAGAGATCATAGAAGTGGGAAAAAGATCCATAGGTACAAAAATATTTATAGCAGCTCTTTTTGTGGTTGCAAAGAATTGGAAATCAAAGGGGTGTCCATCAATTGGGGAATGGCTGAACAAGTTGTGGTATATGCATGTTATGGAATACTATTGTGGTATAAGAAATGAGGAGCAGATGGACTTCATATTTACCTGGAGAGGCTTATATGAACTGATGCTGAGTGAGAAGAGTAGAACCAGGAGAAATTTGTACACAATTACAGACACAACGTATGTGTGATGACTAGCTTCGATAGACTGGACTCTTCTCAGCAATGCAGTGATATAAGTCAATCCCAAAAGACTCACAATGGAGACAAATGTGTACTTCCAGAGAAAGAACTAGAAACAACTGAGTTTATATCCAGACTCAAACAAACTACTTGATCTTTTTCCTTTTCTTGTTTGGTTTTATGACCTCTTTACCATTTTTCATTCCATCTGATACAATCCATCTTTATAACCTGACTAATATATAATGTGAAAGTATTTACAGATCCTATACTTGACTGTATTCTGCCATGGAGGGGAGAGGACTGAGGGGGACAAAATGTGAAACTCAAGGAATTGTGGAATTGAATCTTATAAACTAAAAGTAAACAAACAAATTAATAAAAAAAAGACAAAACTCATAATGTCTCAAGTTTTGCCATACAAAGCTGCATTAATGATGAATTTTACAAGCTTATTAACAGTCTTAGAGAAAACATTATCAATGTTGGTGATGAGGTCTGTTGGAAGCCATGCAAATGTTTCAGTGTGAGTACAGGTACTACCTTTTATGTGTTTCCCACCTCCCTCATAATGAGACCAATGTGTTCCATTACAATTGGACTGAAATAAAAAAATCAATTGAATGGTTTTTTCCTATCCTCCAATGTCACACATGATATAGACCCTACACCAACTAGCTTTAGAAGTCAGTCAAGCTGCCCAACAAGATTTGCTACCTAATGAATGTGCCCCAGGTATTATAGATTGGTTTCAACACCTGCAGATAACTTCCTCATGGGCAAATATACAAACTATACTGATAATGTCTGTGTTGTTTTTGATATTACTTGGTTTGCTTCCTTTTATTGTGAAGTATGTAGTAAGTGTTTTTAAATGAAGGTTTTATGCATGGCAAGTGTCCCCACCTTGTTATCCTTTTCCCAGTGATTTGTGGATACTATATAATCTGTAATTGAATGGCTTTTGTTTATGGTAATTATCCCCTCCTCTATTACCCTATAATGCATATGTCCAAAAACTCCTGTGCCTTGTGGGACTCATCAGATTTGGCCCTCTGCACCAAACAGGAAAAGGGATTTATTGGGGTCTGTGGGTCCCCCAAAGGTCTCAGGTAGCCTCTCTGAGTTCAGGTCTGGTAACAGGGCACTTCATGGTATGTGCTTATCTTATTTAGAAGTCAGGGAGCCCTGACTTCTAGAAAGTGCTGAGGCACCCAAATTGTGTGCTGTCATGCAAATCCCCTGTTACCCTGATGTTTATCTCGTGTTCAAAGGGTATGTGAGCAGGATTATGCAAGTTATTCTGGACACAGTCTCCCTGTTCTTTGATTGGCTCCCTACCTTCTCTCATGAGCTGTTCATGAGCTGTCCATGAGCTCTGCATGAGCTCTGCAAGTGCACTTTGGGGGATTTAAGGGCTGAAGCATGAGGGGGCAAGAGGATGGAGGGAGAGATGTAACAACACACCTGTCCTGACAATAAAGCTGTGCCTCTTTCCATTTCTACTGACGACTTCTCCTTTATGTGACCACACAGGATGTGGCTGGCTGTGCACCAAAGGCTGGGAAACTGAGGTAAGACTCAGCTAGAATCATAAGGGTTGTTACACCCAGGGCCATGTGGCTAGTTAAGTGTTAAGTGTCTGAGGATGGATTTGAACTCAGGGCCTCCTGACTCCAGGGCCAGTGCTCTACTCACTGTACCACCTAGCCACCCCTTTTGGTGCTACAGTTTAAGAAAGACATGGATAGGTGGAGGAAAACAGAGAATATTTTGTATTTCTGAGGGCCTTTAGTCCATGTTAGATGAGGATAGCTTGAAAGACCTGGAGATGTTTAGTCTGGAGAAGAGAAGACGACAGTAGTGGTAGAGGGAAATGATAACTGTATCTAGGTATGTGGAGAGATATATTTGGATAATGAATAGTTTTATTATTTTTATCCACAGAGGAAAGTATTGGGAACAAGGAATAGCAAAGATGTATTTTCACTCTTTAAATCAAGGGAAAAAAATTGAAACAATGAAAACTTCATAATATATCCCACATAAGGATCCTTATCCAAACTCCCATTCTCACCAAAAACTCTCAAATTAGACTAAAGCTGTATCTCTCTTTCGTGTTTCTAGATGTACTTCTCGGGAGTCAGGGAATGATATTCAAGCGCCATTGGCACTTACAACAAGGTAGAATAAGAAAAATTGCACTAAATATCCTCCACAAGTCTGTGACACATTCTCCCATCAGTATATACAGAATCCAAGAAAAATTGGGATTAAGCTATAACAACATGCACTCAAGCACATCCAGGATGGCCTGCTAGCAAGGTTCTTTGATCTGCTGTTAAAGAGAAGACGACTCAAAAAGGGGTTAACAATTCTACTTTTAATAACATTTACTAGTTGACGGGAAAGGTCAGCACCCTGAACTTGGAGAAAATACAGAGAGATACAAGCAGAGAAATTAGCACAAAGACCAACAGACAGGACACCAGCTGTCTGAGTAAAGCAATATTGCTATAAACTTTACATACATCACTGGATCGAGGGAGCACAGACAACATCTGAGTAGTTGGGGGACTCTGAAAATATGGTCACTCAGAATCTCGACCAGGAAATCAAATGGTCCTTCTCATAAGCAAAACCCCAAACCAAAATACCAACTCAGAGTATATATACACTTCTCAGAACCAGAAGGCATCACAACCCTCATGACTCAGTGCCTAATTAGGTTAGTACCAAAAGGTGTAAAAGCCTTACCACAAGCAAGACTCCCTTAAGCAAACTTCTCTTTAAGCAAGCTCCTCCCCTAAAGGACTCCATATGATTCAGGAGGGATCATAGCTTGGCACATAGGCCCATTAATGGGTGGAGAAGATCTTATATTTCATTAACCTTACACAAGCTTAGAGAACACATGTGCTAAAGGAATAACTGACAGCTCTTTGTTCCTGGAAGTGCTGTTCTCTCATTCCTGTGTTACTCAAGAAGTTTCTCTTAGACATGGTGTAGTTTTATTGTTAGGATCCCTGTGGACCTGTATATCTGCAGCCATTAGATGTGAATCTACATCTAATCTTTTGTTGGCTCTCAAGGAAGACACTGCCATTGATTGGTTGGAGGATTTCTATAAACACTGATAGAAAGATGAGGTGTCTAGTATCTCTCAGACCCTTAGAAGCTTTCAAGTTACTTCTCTGGCCAAAGGGCTGAAAGGGTGTTGCACCATGCACAAGCAGCTTTCTTGAAGAATGCTACTGTGAACAGCTTTTAAAATTCTGATTACATAATATAGTGAACACTCTATTCCATAACAAATGAGAACAAAACATTCACAATAAATCAAAGCATTCACAATGTTACAACTTATCACAGAAAATCACAATATAGCATTGAAAACAGCTTATTCAAATGGCCACATAGTTTTCAGCAAAGTGGTCACAATATTTAGAACAAAGAACAATCATCTCAAAGTACAACAGTCAAAGTCTTCCACTCGTGGGGCACACTAAATTAATTCAATCAGTCACTTATTCAGCAATCAATTACTAAGTATCATTAATTGATAAGTATAATCATTAGAAAATACACAAACCCTCCACCCCTAGTAAACTACAATTTCATCACTACTCAGTACCCATGGAGAGGTCTTTTCTTCTTGACTCCAGTCAGGCAACTCCTACCTGAATCCACCAAATAGTCATCTGGGTTCAATGGCAGACAGCTCCCAGTTCCTTGTCCAGCTCTCCATGTAAGTCTTGCTCCACACTGAAGTTCACAGGGTCCAGTCCATCTCAAATCCTCCACAATTTCTGTTCCTGGGAATTCAAGGCTCAACCAAGCCACAAACAGATAAAATCTTAACTGTCCGGTCATGCTTCCTCAGTCTTTTGCAGCTTGTTCAAAAAATCAGAATCACTTTATTCAGCCTGGGGGGAAGAGGGGAGGTGGGCTCCTGGGCTCCTCTTCAGCCTCCACCTGGCAGCTGCAGCTGCTTCTGCCTCCATGGTGCTCTAAGAAATTCTGACTGTGCCTCTCTGGGGCTTTTCTTCTATACACACAGCATTAGCTACTTCCTGTTTCAGCCAACCCCTTCCTGTTACTTCAAGAACAGGGGTTCATACCTTCTGTTTCTTTCACAGAGGTTTGATTAATTACTAAGTGTTAAGTAACTGATTAGTAACTGCTTACTTGCCAATACAAAAAGGGGTGTTCAAATTCAAATTACATTACCATTACAAAGGAAGAGCAGACCTAGATAAAAACTGAATCCTTTCCTTCCTTCTTAGGTTGTTTTAAGTTTCTCCTTTTACACACACTAATTGTGTGCCTATGGGCAAGCTACTTAACCACTTAATGCCAATCCTTGACCCTCCTAATCATCTCCCACCCTGCTCCCCTGAAACCGATGAAGACTATATTACAGTTGAGCTGCCAGTCTATCATCAGTGGTTTAACACTGAAAGTTCCCTTTGCCAATTAACTCAAATTCAATTATGGAAAGAATTTTGGTTAAATGGCCCTTTGGTACACATCTTTACTCAATGTTATGTTTATCTGAAGACATTTCTAGTTCACACAATTTATAGTATACTCTCAGGGAAGAAGAGTTAATTAAGTTTTCTCTTTTTTCTTTGTTTTTGTTTTTTGCCCTATGCTGACAAGATTTTAAAAGATCTTGTTACTTGCATTGCAGAGGTAATAATTAAAACAGTAACAAATTTCAGGTATTGATTGTTCACTAAATAAAGGATCAATTGCTTCTATTATTTAAAAAAGAAAATTGTATGGGATATTTAAACATTTTTACTCACATTTTGCTCAATGTAGATATGAGTTTTGAATGACCAATTTTGGTGAAACTATATATTGCAAATTTTTAAAACAATCTTGTAATAAATTTTTTGAAAAATGTTTTAGGCTTTTGTATGATTTCAATGTCTTATAAAAACTATGTGTATATCGTGGTTTTTTTTTTTTTTTACACAATCACTGGGGCTGGTGCAGATTAGATTAAGTTTTATTTGGAAAACATATTTTTTTTTTATGACTGAAGTTGTTCTACTGATTTATAATTCATCTGTTCAGTGTTCCCCATTCAAGCATATGAATTAATTGTTTCTGCCATTGCAGAAATCACCGGAGTCCAGTGTAGATGGTTGCCATTTATCCTTGTTTAGAACAGATCAAATGAGGAAAAATCTCATATACATTTGGGCAGATACTTCTTGTTTTACTGCTTTCATTATCAGGGAAAGGAACTTACATTAGCTATTGGCTAACTTTATGGAGGTAAAGAAACTGGTAATTATAATAATGGCAGTCATATCTGTAACTAAAAAATGGGGCTCAAATAGGCCTTTATCCTAGAATGGATGTGAATGACTTGGCAGCTAGGTGGTTCAGTCGATAGAGCACCAGGCCTGGAGTTAGGAAACACCAGAGTTAAAATCTAGCCTCAGATGTTTACTAGCTGTATAAACCTGGGTAAGTCACTTAATCCTGTTTGCTTCATGAAGTTTCCTCATCTATAAAATGAGCTGGAGAAGGAAGTGGCAAACCACCCCAATATCTTTGCCAAGGAAACCGCAAATGCAGTCACAAAGAGTCAGAAATGACTGAAATGATTGAACAACAATGATGATAATGATGATGAAGGCAGTGACAACAACAAGGAAAAGAAGGAACAATTAGTTCCTAACCTTTGGAGGACACACTCATTTTGCCTTCCCTGTCCTGCAACTGCTTCCAGGCTACCGCTTCTTGGGTCCTGTGACCATGGTGGGCCACCAATCTACCCCTTTGCCCTCTCCCAATTATATTTATTTATTTTTAAAGCAATTGGGGTTAAGTAACTTGCTCAAGGTTACGCAGCCAGGTGTTTTGGGGTGGGTGCTAAGTGTCTGAGCACAGATTCGATCCCAGGTCATCCCAACTCTGGGGCCAGTGCTCTTACTCACTGTGCTACCTGGCCGCCCCGCTCTCCCAATTTTCTAAAGTGCTGAGGACCAGAACCTTTGTTGCATACACTGCCTGCTTTCTCATTGCAAATTTTCCGTACATTTAGATTTTTTCCCCTGCCCCTGCAATAACCCCCTCATCACCTCCCCCAACTCTTAGTACCTCAGGTGAAAAAAAATCTCTAGTTGTATTTCAGACTACTACAATAATTGACTGATTTGTCTGTCTAGTCTCCTCCCTTTCTTTATCCTCAGAAGAGTTGCCAAAACCATTTCTCAAAAGCACTGCCCTTGCTATGACACTCTTGTATTCCATAAACTCTAGCAGTCCCTTATTATCTGTAGAATTAAACTCTTCTGGCATCTAAGGCCTTTCACAATCAGGCTATCTCCACCTAGAATGTTCTTCTCTCTTCCAACTTCCAGAACTTCTCAGAATCCGTAGATTCCCTCAAGGCTCAGCTCAAATATCTACTTGATTGTGAATCCTTTCATTACCACTCATTCCATGCTTTTGCCTTTCCTACCAAAACAAACAAACAAACAAATCCCACCCCAAACCCCAAATCCCAAAGAAACAAAAAACAAAGAAAAAGAAGCATCTGTCCAACAAACCAACCAAAAACAAATTAATAAAAAAACACAACAACTTGTATTTCCCTGGGTACATGTTATCTCCCACAATAGTATATAGGCTCCTTGAGGGAATTTATTATTTATTTATTATTTCTGTCTTTGTGTCTCCACTACCTACTGAAGGTCTTGAACAACAGCAGGTGCTTAATGAATACCTGCTGACTGATGGTAAATGATTGTCCAATAAAGGAGAAAGAGAATATTGTATATGTTGAAAATAAGTATTGCTGTCTGTGAAGAGAATGAAGATATAAAAGCAGATTTTAATAGGAAATAACAGGGAAGAAGTAAATATGTAAACAAAGCAGGAATTAGGGGGAGTAATGATTGTGATTAGAAGAAAATATTCAGATGGCAACAGGGAATTCTGAACCCAGGAACCAGTTGGAACATTCAGTGGCTGAAATGACAGATCCATATGACAATTGGAAAGTAAAGAAATAAAGAAGAAGAGAGGACAGAGAGATACTGGGCATATATCTTCTGGGAAGGAAGAAATTCCTCTCAAGGCTGAGTAAGCACATGAGTCAGCATACTAATCTATTCTTGGGTTACTGAGGATTTTATTGCATGAATCAGTTTTTATTCACAGTGTACTGGATTTAACTGTCTTCCTTACATTTTTCATACCATTTTCAAAAACTTAATGTAAAATAACCTACTTTTCTACCCATAGAGTTTTCATTTTACTAATGTCATATTAGTGGTTGCTATATTAGAGTGTTTCTATATTTCTCCTTCCTTTAGCAGAGACATTTATAAAAGAGAGTATAAAATCCTTAGTAGCAACAGAAAATATGATCCCTTAATCACTTATACACTCTAACTTATTTCTAAAAATTGAATAGAGGAAACAATTTAGATATCCATTCCATTTGAAACTGTATACATTCATTTCTTTAGGGAAGAAATGAGAGAAACATTAAAAGAAAGAATTTAAAAAAAGAAAAAGAGAAGGATTATAAAATAATCATGTGTTCACAGCTTGTTAGAATTGCAAGTTACCTGAGAGATGATTTTCTAATCCAACCCCCATACCACATTTTAGAGAAAAGATGTGTCCTTTTAGTAAGTCCATAAAAGAAGGACCCTTTTTTTTGGTATATTGAGACACCTAGGATATGGAAAAATTTTCTAAGTGACTAATAATGATATTTAAAATGACATGTCTACTTCAAAATTGTAATGGAAAAACATTATTTTGTCCTATAGATGGTGATCTTGTTACTGGATAGCTTCAACTGTAGCTGTTTTCCCTAACATGTCTTTTTTTTTAAGTTATATTTTTGAAAAGATCAACTTTGTTGTCTTGGTTCCACCTACTCTCTTCTTTTGTATATTTTCTGATAGCAGATTTTTTCTTTTTTTCTCTTTTCAAAAAATTTATTTTTAATTTATGGAATAAAACAAACATTTCCATAATATAGTACAATAAAAATGATGATTACACATGAAACTGCAAATCCACTATACACAACTTGCTATTCCTTTCAAATACAGAACAAAATTATCACAATTTTGTTCCCATTTATTTCTTCTTTACCCCATCCCCCTACCCTAGAGAGGGTTATCATTAGACACAAATAGGTGTGTGTGTGTATGTATAAAATTATTCTATACAATCTCATATTTATCCTTTCTTTCTCTGGATGCAGATAGTATATTTCTTCATGTGTTCTTTATAGTTAATTTGGGTATTTATAATAGTTAAAAACAGTCATTTGCTCAAATATGTTCTTAAAACAATATTGCTGTTGCTGTATACAATGTTCTTTTGGTTCTGCTCATTTCATTCTTGGTTGTTGCATGCAAGTCTTTCCACATTTTTCTAAAACTGATAAGCTCATCATTTTCTATGGCACAATAGTATTCCATCACAGTCATATACCATAACTTGTTCAGCCATTCCAAAATTGATGGGCATCCTTTCAATTTCCAGAGATATTAAACACATTGCCCATGGACTACATGTGGTCTACAACACTCTCAAATGTTGCTAGAACCTGGTTAAAAGTTAACTGGGGAAAATGTAACAAAAAAAATATGATAAAACTGATGATGCTAACAAATGATATTATGATAAAACAGATAATATTACATTTTAAAACTGTCAATACATAGGTCACAGGAAGTCTTACATATGGATTACTTCTATTTGAGTTTGACACATAGCTGTACACTTATTCATGGCAAAGCAAAAACTTTGTATTCCTGTCAATGTGAGTTGCTCATGTGTTAATCATTGAATTTTTCTACAAATGATAGAGTTACTGAGTCTATGGAGTCTAATGAGTGGATCTGAGAGCTCACTATCCCAGTAATGTGAAGCTTCAAAAAATTTTGCATTTAAACTTAAAGCCTCAGTCTAACAAATCATATTAAAGATACATCAAGTTTGTAAAAAGGACTAGAAAGCCTCATTTTGTAAAAGACATTTAAGAAAATAGAAAGCAAATTTTGTTCTTGATTATACCAGTAAATTTTTATTTGGCCTGAAGCATTCTCCAAGTGCTATAACAGAAATCAAGGTTGATAAACAAGGTGTACTAGAATGAATGATTGGAGGGAATAAAAACATGGAGCCATGTCATATTCTGAGTTAATTTTCCCTGCTAAAATCAGAAGCTATTGTATTGAATTTTATTTTTACAATGGTTAGACTTGCTAGTTCAAGATACTCCATATTCTTTTGCTACCTTCCCTTTCTAACTTTATCACCCAATAGTGCCCTCAATGCTCTGACCAAATTGAACAGTTATCTAATCCCACACATATCATGATTTCTATGTCTTTGATCAATCTTGTTTCCTCTTTGCTTGCTAAATTCCTACCTGTACATTAAAACTCATCTTAAATGTCATTTTCTCCATGGTCTTAGATGATACTCAGAATTGGTAGTGACCTTTCCCACCTTGTAGGGCAGCTAGGTTTTGCAGTGGATAGAGTGTTGGCCTGGAAGCAGGAAGTCTCATCTTCCTGAGTTCAAATCTGGCCTCAGACATTTACTAGCTATGTGATCCCAGGCAGTTTACCCTATTTGCCTTAGTTTTCTTACCTGTAAAATGACCTGGAAAATAAAATGGCAAACCACTCTAGAATTTTTGTTAAGAAAACCCCAAATTGGATAATGAAATATCAGACATGACTGAAAAATAATGGTTGAATTCTTTCCTTCCCCCACCCTTGACCAGAAATCAGTTTTTAATGTTAATGGTATATAAGCTTTTCCCCACCCATTAATAGACCTCGGGTGGGGCCCATTAACGGAAGCTTATTTTTAGGAAGACTTTCATACCTATTGCTAATTCTAATTAGGTACTGAGTCATGAGAGCTGTGATTCCTTTTAGCTCTGAGAAGTGTATAAATATTCTGAGTTGGTATTTTGCTTTGGCAGCTTGACTATGAGGAGGATCTTGTGATTCCCTTGTTGAGACGCTGAGTGACCCTATGTTGAGAGCTCCCTCATTGCTCAGATGTTAATGCTTTCTCAATCCAGGGATGTATATAAAGTATATAGTTGATTCAGGCAGTTAGAACCCTGTCTGTTGGTCTTTATTTCTCTGCTTGTATTTTCTCTGTTTGTATTTTCCCTAAAGTTCAGGGTGCTGACTTTTCCCCTGAACTAGTTATTGAATGTAATTAAAAAAGATTAATGACCCCTTAAACAGCTATCTTTCCTAGTAAAGCAGATCTAAGTACCTGTGCTAGCAGCCGTCCTGGATATGCCCGTGTGGTTACCATGGCACAGGTGGAAGTTTAGACCTTTCTATCGCACTTGTTATGCTCTATTTTATAGTGCAATTGTCTGTGTATGTATCATAGAGTCTAAATAAACTAGAACCTTTTTTTGTAGGCTTAGCATAGTTTTTAATTTTTCTCTGGTAACATGTAAAAATAATTTTTAACATTCATTTTTAAAAGTTTGAATTTTAACTACTCTTCTTTCCTCTCTCCCCATACCACCTCATTGAGAAGGTAAGCAATGTGATATAGGTTATACAGGTGTAGTCATGCAAAGCATTTGCTCATTAGTCATGTTGTGAAAGAAAGACCATAAAAAAGTCAAGAAAAATAAAGAAACTTTTAAAAAATACTTAAATCTGTATTCAGACACCATTCTTTCTCTGGGAATGGAAGCATTTTTTTTATCTTGGATCATTGAATTGATGATAATAACTAAGTTATTCACAGCTAATCATCCCAATATTGCTATTACTTTGTACACAGTAAATTTCACTTTGCACCAACTTGTTTAAGTCTTTCCAGCTTTTTTCTGAAAGCATCCTGCTTATAAATTTTTTTTTTGGCTTTTTGGAAGGGGGAAGGCAGGACAATTGGGGTTAAGTGACTTTCCCAAGGTCACATGGCTAGCAAGTGTTAAATATCTGAGTCCAAATTTGAACTCAGGTCCTCCTGACTCCAGGGCTGGTGCTCTATTCACTGTGCCACCTAGCCACCCCCATAATATCTTATAGCACAATAGTATTCCACAATAACCACATACTGCAGTTTGTTTAGATATTCTGCAATTAGTGGGCATATCTTCAATTTCCAATTCTTTTCCACAAAAAAAAATAGCTGTTATAAATATTTTTGTATATATAGGTCCTTTTCTTTTTTTTTCATCTCTTGGGATACAGATCTAGTTGAGGTTTTATTGGTCAAAGGATATGCATGGTTTTATAGTCCTTCAGGTATAGTTCCAAATTGTTCTACAGAATGTTTGAATCAGTTCACAACTCTGCCAACAATGTATTAACGTCTTATTTTTCCCACATCCCCTTCAATGCTTGTCATTTTCCTTTTCTGTCCTATCAGTTTATAGCTAATATATAAAATATATAGGTAATATGTATATATATATATACACATACTTTAGCTAATATATATATATATACATGTATTAGCTTTATAGCCAATACATACATATATACATATATATATATATACATATATAATAGGTTTGAGTTAGTTCCTCAGAATTATTTTAATTTGCATTTCTCCAATCAATACTGAATTAGAGCATTTTTTTCATATGGTTATGGATAGCCTTGATTACTTCATGTGAAATATTTTTTGATCATTTATCAGTTGCGGAATGGCTTGTATTCTTGTAGATTTGAATTATTTTTCTTTGTCTGATAAATGAGGTCTTTATCAGAGAAACTTTCTTCAATTATTTTTTCATAGTTAGTAATGCTAACTGTATTTCCCTCCATTCTATTCTCCCCACTGGTTCTTTTATTATTTTCTCTCTCCTTTCACCCTGTCTCTAATCACAAGTGTTTTGCATCTGACTACTCCCTCCCCCAACCTGACTTCCCTTCTATCACCCCTCTTTCTCCTATCCTATTCCCCCTACTTTCCTATGGGGTAAGATAAATTTCTATACCCAATTAAATGTGTATGTTATTACCTCTTTGAACCAGTTCTGATGAGAGTAAGGTTCACTCACTGCCCCTTTCCTCCCCTGTCCTCCCCCAACTGTCAAAGCTTTTCTTGCCTCTTTTATGTTATATAATTTACCTCATTGTTCCTCTCCCTTTCCCTTTCCCCCAGGACAATCCTTTCACACACCTAATTTTATTTTTTAGATATCATTCCTTCATATTCGGCTTACACCAATGCCCTCTGTACATACATATGTGTGTGTGTGTGTGTGTGTGTGTGTGTGTGTGTGTATTTTTTTCCTTCTAACTCTCCTGATAATGAAGAAGTTCTTATGGAGTTACAAGTACCATCTTCCCATATAGGAATGTAAAGAGTTTCACCTTATTAAGTCCCTTATGATTTCCCTTTCCTGTTTCCCTTTTTATGCTTCTCTTGAGTCTTGTATTTGAAAGTCAAATTTTCTATTAACCTCTGAGAATGCTTGAAAGTGGGGGTGGAGTCAAGATGATGGAGTAGAAGCAGGACCTCCACTGGGCTCCAGCTTCCACCTTCCCCAATCCATGTAAAAGGGGACTCTAAACAAACTTTGGAGCTGCAGTACCCACAAAAAGACACAGAGAAGCTAACCCCCACTTCCATTAGCTTCCATTTGCTCAATTCTCATTTTTAAGGAATTATTTTCTTCAGTAAGTTTTTGTATCTCTTTTCTCATTTGACTAACTCTACTTTTCAAGGAGTTTTTTTTCTTCAGTGAATTTTTGAGCCTCATTTTTCATTTGACCAGTTCTGCATCTCAAGGAATTCTTTTCCTCATTGTTTTTTTGCACTTCTTTTACCATTTGGCCTAGCCTGTTTTTTAAGGTGTTATTTTATTCAGATTTTTTGTGTCTCCTTTACCAAGGTGTTCACTAGTTTTTCATGATTTTCTTGCATCACTCTCATTTCTTTTCCCATTTTTCCTCTACCTCTCTTATTTGATTTTCAAAATACTTTTTGAGTTCTTCCATGGCCTGTGACTAATTCATATTTTTTTCTTGGAGGATTTGGATGTAGGGACTTGGATTTTGTTATCTTTTTCTGAGTGTGTTTTTTGATCATGCTTGTCACTGTAGAAACCGTCTATGGTAAGATTTTTTTTTCCTGTTATTTGCTTACTTTCTATTTATTTGCTATTTATTGACTTTTAACTCTTTGTTAAAGTAGGGTATTGCTTCCAGGGTGGAGGATGCATTTTCCCAAGCTTCAGGGTTTTTTGCAGTTGTTTTAACAGATAACTTCTGAGGACCTGTAAGTTTTCAATTCTTTCTAGGGGGTATGATCTAAGAATAAGTATATTCACTACTGTCTTGGGCTGTGCTCTGGTCTGTGATTGACCACAAGAACTCTTTTCTGCGCTGGAGCTTTGACATGGCTCCCCACTACGCTGAGGCCCCAAACTCTGGTTTGTTAGTGCCTCTCTTTGCCCTGGGACTGCTGCCTAGAGCTATAGCCTAGATCCAAGTATGGCCAAAGGAACAGAATCATGCTTCAATGCTAACAAAGAGACCTCTCTAATCTCCTTCTGAGCAGTTTTTCAACACCCTTACCATTTGTGGGCTGAGATCTCTGGAAAAAGTTGCAGACACTATTGACTCAGTAGCTACCAAGGCCTGCTCCTTGTTTCAAGAGGCTGGGTCTATGCTGGTGCTGCTTGTGCTTGACAGAGCTCCACTCTCACCCAGGCGAAACAGACTTTTCCTGCCAATCTTCTAATTTGTCTTTGTCTGGAAAATTATTTTAGCCCAGCTTTTTTTTCTGCTGCTCCAGGAATTTTTTTTTTTTTGGTGGCATTATTTAAAGGTGTCTGGATGGGTCTAGGGAGAACTCAGGGCAGTCACCTCTTTTTTTTCAGCCATCATGGCTCCACCCCTTCAGAAACTTCCTTTTTATCTCTAGCATTCAGCACAGTTCCTGGAACATAGTATGTACTAAATGAATACTAATGGACATACTAACAGGTATAGTTTCTTTCTTAAACTATGCACCTTTCCATGCAGTTAGCATGGTATTCTGCACACAATAGGTATTTAACAATCATTGACATAATTTAATTAAGTTCAATTATTTATCTGATATATGTATTTTTCAAAGACATTCCATCTATGTGGATTCTTTATGAATACCCAAGAACAGTTTGTGACATAGGGATGATGGCATATTTGTCTTCAAGTATTTGAAAAGTTTTCTAGACTAAGGGATACCAAATAACAATCAGTAGGAAAAATTTGCCTTACTCTTCTTTTTTGTATAGTCCTCAAAATAAGAATGGTCTTTAGAGTTTTAAATAAAATCAAGCTGTATAACATTGTGAGGGTGGGAGCATAGAAATGCGGATGATTTATATGGGTTTATTTTATATCTTACAAATTTGCTA
Organism: Petaurus breviceps papuanus; assembly: GCF_028583685.1. Classification (NCBI taxonomy): domain Eukaryota; kingdom Metazoa; phylum Chordata; class Mammalia; order Diprotodontia; family Petauridae; genus Petaurus; species Petaurus breviceps. The sequence continues at coordinate 4,234,611 of NW_027187295.1, read as the reverse complement.
AAGTTGTTAATTATTTAAAGTAAATTTTTAGTCGATCCTCTGAGATTAAGTATACTGTCTTAATCTGCAAAAGGGATAGTTTTGTTTCCTTATTGCCTATTCTAATTCCCTCAATTTCTTTTTCTTTAATTGCCATAGCAAACATTTCTAGTACAATATTGAATAATAGTGGTGATAAAGAGCAGCTTTGTGGCACCCCGAATCTTATTGGAGAGACTTCTAACTTATCCTCATTACTGATAAGGTTTGCTGATGGTTTTAGATAGATACTACTTATCATTTTAAGGAAAACTCCATTTATTCTTATGCTTCCTAATTTTTTTTAATGGGTATAGGTACTGTATTTTGTCAAAAGTTTTTTCTGCATCTATTGAAATAATAATGTGATTTTTGTTGGTTTTGTTATTGATATAGTAAATTATGCTAATAATTTTCCTAATCTTGAGCTAGCCTTGCATTTCTGGTATGAATCATTATTTTTATGGTGATAAATTGCTGTAATCTCTTTGGTCATGTTTATATTTTTTATTTTTGCTTCAATATCCATTAAGAAAATTAATCTACAATTTTCTTTCCCTATTTGACTCTTTTTTTGTTTAGGTAACAGCACCATATTTGTGTTGTAAAAAGAAATTGGTAGGATTCCTTCTCCTACTTTTTGAAATATTTTATATAGTATTAGAATTAATTGTTCTTTAAATGTTTGGTAGAATTCATTTGTAAATTCAACTGACCCTGGAGATTTTTTCTTAGGGAATTCATGGATGGCTTGTTCAATTTCTTTACCTACCATGGGTTTATTTAAGTATTTCATTTCCTGTTGTGTTAATCTGGGCAATTTATATTTTTGTAAACATTTATTAATTTCACTTAGATTGTCATATTTATTGGCATACAGTTGAGCAAAAGAGCTCCTAATTATTGTTTAAATTTCCTCTTTATTGGTGGTGAATTCATCCCTTTCATTTTAGATACTGGTAACTTCTTTTTCTTCTTTTTAAATAAATTCACCAAAAATTTATCGATTTTACTTTTTTTTTCATAAAACTAGCTCTTACTTTTATTTATTATTTCAATAGTTTCCTTACTTTCAGTTTTATTCATCTCTTCTTTGATTTTCATAATTTCTAATTTTATATTTGAATATTTTTACTTTGCTCTTTTTTCTAGCTTTTTAAATTGCATCTTCAATTAATTGATCTCCTTTTTCTTTATTTATTTCATGTGAGCATTCAGAGATATAAAATTTCCCCAAAGTACTTCTTTGACTGCATCCCATGAATTTTGAAATACCTCATTATTGTCATTCTCTTTAATGAAATTACTGTTTCTATTATTTTTTGTTGGACCATGACTGTTTATTACATGCAATTTTTATTGCATCAGCATGTGAAATGGATGCATTTAATATTTCTGTATTTCTGCACTTGATTGTGAGGCCTTTTTACCCTAATACATGGTCAATTTTTATGTAGGTGCCATGTACCACTGAGAAAAAGATGCATCTCTTTCTAAGCCCCATTTCAACAACTAGTTTTGTTTTCTATGCTATCTTTGAACTAAATCCAGTGAGAGAAAGGTTCAAACCATGCTCACCTCTCCCTTCTTTCCCTCTGCTGTAACATGTCTTTCATGCTTCTTCATGTGATATAATTTAACCCATACTGCTTCCCCCTTTCATTTTCTCCCAGTATGATCCTTTTTTCTTACCTTACTTAATTTTTTATCTTCACTTCAAAGTCAACAAGGATGACCCATGCCCTCTTTCTAAGTATACTCCTTCTACCTGTGTGATAGTAATGGCAATTAAAGATTCCCCTGTATTGGCTTGGTTTTCAAATTGATTGTGTTAAAACCCAGAGTTTGTTAATCCCACCTTGGATTGGCTTGTTGATGTGAAAAGAAAGTCCTGAACTGGGAGGAGCTGGTGACGTAGATTTGGAGAGACAAGAGAGAGGCAGAAGATCTTTTTGGAAGCAGCACCTCGTGGAGAGAGAGAGAGACTAAGAGAATTGCTGGTGGCCGCTTTGAATTGCCCTGGACTTTTGAGACCTGCTCCCTGAGCTGCCAAGGACTGAGGAGACATGGCTGTTTTGCTGGTACTTTGTCTGTCTGTGTTGATGTTATTTTGCCAGATTTGTCCACTTGTGAAAGACAGTCCTTTTGTTGAAGAAGTCCTGGAACCTGGCTGTTCACTAAGAAGCCCTGAGACTGTCCTGCAGACAGAGAGTGAATACTGTCCACTGGTGAAGGACAGTGCTGTTGTTGCAGGGGTCTGGAGACTGTCCTGCAGACAGAATGAATACTGTCCACTGGTGAAGGACAGTGCTGTTGTTGCAGGGGTCTGGAGACTGTCCTGCAGACAGAGTGAATACTGTCCACTGGTGAAGGACAGTGCTGTTGTTGCAGGGGTCTGGGAGCCTTTCTGTTGGTTCAGAAGCACTGAAGAAGGATTTTCTGGTTGTATGTTTACAGAAATCCTGGGAGAGGGCTTTGCTAATGTGTTCAGGGGTTCTAGGACTGTTCTACAGACAGAGGATGAATTCATGAAGGGACTGGCAATGTATCTTATGGCCTTGCTAAGCCTTGTCTCCCCAGGAACTAAGATTGCTGAGAACTTGCCTCGTGTCAAGATGAAGAAAAGACCTCCATTTGGGTATTAAGTGCTGTGTTTAAACTTGATGTAACTCTGGGGTAGATTCAATTGTGATCCAGGGGTTTTGACCTTATGTTTGGAAACTAATCTCCATTTGAGAAGAGGGGCTTTGTGGTGGACTTAATGAAGGTATAGCCTAGGGGTGGAGAAGTATTTAGAACAGAGACTTTGTAATTGATTGAATGATTGGAAGGTCCTGGGGTGGGGTAGTACTTGGAGATTATTTAATCACACTTAGTAAATGCTGTATTTTGAATGATGTCATGTTTTAATCTTCTCTGTTCTTGGTTGGTCACTGAATAAAATAGAGAGCACCTATGCTGGTATTTTGAACCTGGGAAGTTGCCTTCTTTTGGCATTACATTACAACCTGTCATAATAGATGCACAGTTCTTAAGAGTTATAAGTATCATATTCCTATATAGGGTTGTAAACAGTTTAACCTTATAGAATAATATGTTGTTTCTCTCTTTCCTGTCTACCTTTTTCATCCTTCTTTTGAATCTTCTATTTAAAGATCCAATTGCCTGTTCAGTTCTGGTCTTTTCATTAGGAAACTTTGAAAGTCCCATTTTTCATTGAATATCCATCTTTTCCTCAGAAAGATTATGCTAATTTTTTCTGGGTAGCTGATTTTTATTGTAATCCATGCTCCTTTTGCCTTTTGGTATATTGCATTCTAAGCTCTCTAGTCCTTTAGTGCAGAAGGTGATAAGTCTGGTGTAATTTGGGCTATGGCTCCTTGATGTTTGAATCATTTCTGGCTTCATGCAGTATTTTCCCCTTGACTTGATAGTTCTGGAATTCAGTTACAATATGTCTTAGAGATTTCATTTCGGTGGAGGTAACCAGTAGATTCTTTTTGCTTTTGTCTTTCTGGAGGGGAAAGGCAGGGCAATTGGTTTTACGTGACTTGCCCAAGGTCACACAGCTTGTAAGTGTTAAGTGTCTGAGGCCAAATTTGAACTCAGGTTCTCCTGACTCCAGGGCTAGTGCTCTACACACTGCATCACCTAGCTGCCCCCATTAGATTCTTTCAATAATTATTTTGCCCCATGGCTCTAGGATATCAGGTCAGGGTATTTTTCTTTAACAATTTCTTGAAAGATGCTGTCCTGACTCTTTTTTATTATTATCATGGCCTTTAGGTAGTCCAATAATTCTTAAATGATCTGTCCTGGATATCTTTTCCAGGTCAGTTGTTTTACCAATGAGGTATTTTACATTTTGTTCTATTTTTTCATTCTTTTTATTTTTTTGTCTCCTAGAGTCATTAGCTTTCACTTTTCCAGTACTAATTTTTAAGGAATAATTTTCTTCAGATAGCTTTTGTACTTCCCTTTGCATAAGGCCAATTATACTTTTAAAGGATTTGGTTTTTTGGTGGATTTTCCCCTCATTTTGGTCAGTTCTATTTTTTTAAGGAGTTGTCTTCTTCCTTCAATTTTTGTTCTTCCTTTTTTAAGCTAGTGACTTTTCTTTTAATAATTCTCTTGCATAATTCCCATTTCTCTTCCCAATTTTTCTTCTGCCTATCTTAATTAATTATTAGATTTTTGAGCTCTTTAAAGAGGACTTTTTGGGTTTAAGATCAATTTATGCTCCCCTTTGAAACTTTGCATATAAATATTTTGATATTGTTCTCCTCTTCTGAGAATGCATTTTGATCTTCCCTGTCACCATAGTAGCTTTCTGTGGTCAGGATTCTTTTGGGGGTTTTTGCTTATTTTTAAAGATGAGCTCTGCTCCTGGGATACTGGTGCATTGTCCCAAGCTTCTTGAACTGGGGGCCAGGTACCTGATCTGGTTTTCTGTGCTGGGGCCTCTTGGGCTGGCAGCTTGCCACTTGTACAAAACTGGAGGTCTCTCTGCTGGCCTGCTGTACCACTGATCTCCTGAGACAGGACCATGGGGTCTTGGTTGCTTATCTGTGTTGTGGCTAAGAACCCCCTTCTGGCTTAACCAGATACTGCCTGCACTGGAATCTGCTCCCCTTTTACCTAAGTGAGACAGGCCTTTCTTGAAATTCTTCTAAGTTATCTGGGGATGGAAAGTTTCACTCCATCTATTTTGTGGATTTTTTTGCCCCAGAATTATTTTAGTGGATTGCTTTAACATTATTTCCAAGGGAAACTGTGGGGAGCTCAGGCAACTTCTTGGCTTCTTGACTCCACTCAGTCTTTTGAGACTTTTAAGTAGAGGCTGATGGTCTTCTGTGAATGATATTGTTGAACAGAGATTGGCCTTAGTGATCTCTGAAGGCCTTTCTAACTATCTGATCCTATGCCTGGAGAAAATTAAAATAGTCTTTTAGGATATAAATCTTGTTCAATATTTAGTTTTGCCTACTACTCATATTTCTGTAGTCATTATTAAAAATGGAAGGAATAATTCTGATTTGGTATACTGTTCAATATAGACTCCCACTCTACCTCCCAAAAAAGCAAAGCAAATTAAAAAATAAAAGATCTGAATGAATAATAAACTCATATGTTATTGGTAGTAATGTCATTAAAACATTGACCCTTCATTCCAACCAGATGTGGTATGGACTCTTTTGAGAAGGTTCTGGGGAACATATTTCATATTACATATTAAATATGTAATAATGCTTTTTATAGTACTCATAATATCTTCATGCCATTTTTTCCTACCAAAATTAGAGACCTTGGTGACTCTTAGACCATCCAGCATGTGGTTTTGGACCAAACCAGTAGCCCCAGAAAAGATGGAGATGCTCTCTGGGTATGCTTGTCTGGAGTGACCCTGAAGTTCTCTGACACCACACTTATCCAAAGTTTTCACTTCTGGAAAGTCCTGAGGACAAAAAATTTAATCAAATTTTAAGTTAATCTTAGAAAGAATCAGAATTCTTGAAAGTGGAAGCCTGGAGGCTAGAATTATACTGATTTCTCCTGTGTGAACACTGTGAACATCTAAAGCAACCTAAATAGCTCATGGGGAATGGATTCCAAAATATGATTGAAGTATTTCATAACCCATATCCTTCATGATAGGCATTGTGTTGGTGTAGTATCAATTGAGGAATGATTATTGTATTTATATTTTTGAACATTCATAATCAAAATAATCTGGTTCTGGTTAAGAAATAAAGTGGTAGATCAGTAGAATAGATTAGGTACTCAGTACACAGTAGTAAATGACAAAAATAATCTATGATTTTATAAACCTAGAGAGTCAAGTTTTGGGGACAAGAACTTGCCAACAGACAAAAATTTCTGAGAAAATTATCAAGCAGTTTGGTAGAAACTAGGCATAGACCAATATCTCACACTGTAGACCAAGATAAGGTCAAAAGGGGCAACCAAATCTGGCAATATATGCAATATTCTACCTATAGTCCCATATTTCTGCAATAAAAAGAAAAAATAAAGATGGGTTGCATTTTTCACTTTTCTTCTTGATGGACAATCTCACCTGTTATAACTATAGGGAATTTGATTTCAATAATTTGAAAAAGTAACATTGTGCTTTCCATTTATATTGTAATTGTAAATTGCATGTGTTGCTTACATGGCTCACATTACTTCATTTTGCATATGTTTATATTTTCCAATACTTCTCTAGATCCTGGGCCATCACCTTTTGTCTAAGCTTTAATGTCTGGAAGAAACTGTGAAGCTGACTACTTTGAGCGACTCTGACTCATTTAACTTCAATTCATGCACGAGTCAAGACATCACCCTGTGATATCATTGGTTCCTTTACAAAACAAAGGACAAACAACAACAATATTCTTTATAATTGTCATTTATAATTATAATTTATATGTAAGTTTTATTTATAATTATTAATTTTAAATTATATTTTATGATTACAAAATATAATTTATTAAATATATTAATATGCTTGTGTTGTATAATATTTTAGTTTATATTATACTTATAATATGATAAAACAATTTATATTAAAATAATAAAATTACAATTTATTAAATTTATATTTAAATATATTTAAATTAAAATTTATAATCATCATAATTGCATTATTCATTACCAATTTTTGTTAAAATTTCCCCAAATAATCTATTTTATTTCCAGTTTTTTTCTACCATCACCATAATAAAATTGCTGCTTTAATTGTTAAAGAGTATATAAGACTTTGACTTTCCTTGGGGTATATAGTTAGCATTTGTATCCCTGGCCATTTAAGGAACTTCTTTTTGATCTATTTTTAAGTGACTTTCAGGAATGGTTGGACCAATTCATAGTTCCACTAGCAGTGTATTCATGTACTTATTTTTCCATGATACCTTCACCATTGATTATTGTTGAACTTTGTAATTTTTGCCAGCTTATTGGTTGCAAGGAAAAGCCTTAGAATATCTGAGAACCACTTTATTACTAGTGACTTGGAGCAATATTTTAAGTGGTTGCCAATAGTTTTCTATTTTTCTTTTGAGAAATCTTTATTAATTTATTTTGGCCACTTATTCACTGAGGAATGATTAATGGTCTTTTTATTTGTTTTACTTCCCTAAGTATCCCAGTCCACTCTCCAATTTCTAAAAGGATATAAGGTAACATGGAGATAGCATGGCAAAGTTGGTAGATATCTTGCCTTGGAGTAAAGAAGGCCTTAGTTCAAGTCTTAAATCTGGCATATGCTGATTGAATGATTCTTGGCAAGTTACTTAACTTCTCAATGTCCATGACATCTCTTTAAGACTATATTATACATTGGCTAATGGGACAAAAAAAGGAAAATGGTAAATGTTGGAGGGGATGTGGGAAAACTGGGACACTAAGGCATTGTTAGTAGAGTTGCGAATTGATTCAACCATTTTGGAGAGCAATTTGGAACACTGCCCAAAGGACTATAAAACTTTGATCCAGCAATGTTACTATGAGGTCTGTATACCAAAGAGGTATAGAAGGAGGGAAAGACTTATTTGTACAAAAATATTTATAGCAGCTCTTTTTGTGGGGGCTAAGAATTAGAAATTGAGGAGATGCCCATCATTTGAGGAATGGCTGAACAAGCTGTGGTATATGATTATGATGGAATATTATTGTCTTATATGAAATGACAACCAGTATGATTTTAGAAACACCTGGAAAGACTTACATTAACTGAGACAAAGTGAAGTCAGAAGAACCAGGAGAATGTCTACATGGTAACAGCAACATTGTGCAATGAATAACTGTGAATGATCTCTTTTCATCAATACAATGATTCAAGACAATACCAAAGGACTCATGATGAAGCATGCTATTGACCTCTAGAGAAGGAACTGATATTGTCTGAAGATAGAATGAAGCATAATATTTCTCTTTCCTTGTTTCTTTCTTTTTTTGTTGGAATATTCTGCTACAAAATGACTAATATAGAAATGTTTTACATGATTGCACAGATATAACCTACTGCTTACCATCTTATCAAGAGGGAAGGGGAGAAAGGAAGGGAAGGATAGCATTTGAAACTCAAAACTTAAAAAAAGCCCAAATGTTAATAAATTTTTTTAACATGTAATTGGGAAAAACATTTTTTTTAAAAAGTATCCATTACACATTAAAGATGCTGATTTGCTGTGAAAGAGTGAAGCTTCTCACTGGGAGTTCCCCTGCCAAGGAAATCACAGATCTGGGGGGGAGGAACCCAGTAACAATAAAAACTGAAGTGGGGAATATGTACATTTCTAGTACTTTTTCCCCATTTCCACAATAGTATTCATCTTTATTTTTTATTGCATATGAAGGTCTGGGGAAAAGAATTGTAACTCTGTTATTATGACAACAGAACATTTAGATGAAAAATGTGCTCAAGCTGTTTCTAGATGACAGCTCAAAAACATTTTTGCAACTAAAAAAAATGGCTATCAATGATTTGGTGAATGCTTAGATGGCCAAAATGTTTGCTTGTAGTCCTGGCAGTGACTGGGTCTTCCTGTGTCAGAAGCTGCCTCCTAACATCTGTGTTTCTTTCTGCTCCCAAATAGTCCCACTAGTCATCTGGCTCCATCTGTAGTTATTAAGTTTTAGGACTGGATGTTTTCTTTACAGGAAACCTTGGTGAATTTACTGGTAGTTGGATAGAGTGTGGTTGGGCTTGAAATATGTTGATGTTGTTCTATGTCAATTCAGTTTTCATTTGCAGATTTTAAAAGCCATAGCATGTGGGATCCTCTCCCAAGGGATCCTTTGATCAAATGGTGAAGTGATTGTAAAAGGAGTAGAGGCAATTCTCACTAGAAGCAGATCAGAACAAGAAAATGAGACTACAGGAAATAATGTTGTAAAAATAGAATAGGTGGCTTATGTTCATGCAGCCTGCTACTTGTGTTGATAGAACTGATTTTTACCATGAAGAGAGGCACAGATTATGTGGACAGGATAGATTTTGGAGAAGGTGATTAGTTTTGAGCACTGCCCCTTTTCTGAATACCTTCAGAGAATTTGTGATATTCAATCTCAACAGATCAAAAGACTTTGCTGTTCCTGTTCTAGAGATGTAGCAGGAAGTTTTGAAAGTGAAAGATGAACATACTTGGGAACAGAAATTCACTTGCCAGAAAACCAACTTCTTTAGTTAGATATTTCTCCAGAATTTAAGGTAGTTTTACTGTAAGTGACAATTAGACTCTGAGAGGTCTTGAAGCAATGCTGGATGTTTTACTCTCACTGGCTGAGAGCAGAGCTGCACACAAAAGAACAGATTATGGAACTGTTGGTGCTGGAGAGATTTCTGATTATCTTGCATCAAGAGTTCCAGGACTGATTAAAGAAGAATTTCCCTCAAAATGTGAATCAGAAATAATAATATTGGAGGATTTGTAGCAATGACTTAATGAAAGTGGACAGCAGACTTCAGTTTATGAAAAAATAATAGAGGAGTATTTAATTATTCAATATTTATTAAGCACTATGCTAGGCACTGTGGGGTTACAATAAAAAAGGTAAAAGACAGCTCTTACCCTCAAGGAACTCAAAGTCTAATAAGGTATATAGCATGCAAACAAAAACATACAAAGCAAGCAATATACAAGATAAATGTGAAATAATTAACAGAGGAGAGGCATTAGAATTGAGGCGCTGGGAAAAACTTCCTGTAAAAGATAAGGTTTTAGTTGGCATTTAAAGAAAACCAGAGAATTTAGTATATGGATAACATTAAGGAACATCTCAGGAATCACAAAGCCTTCAGTTGAAATATGAATCTCTGGATCCCTATCCCATATGAGAAAATGGTCAGTAACTATTCTCCTTCAAAGAAAAACAGAAATAGAATGTGTTTCTGTCCCTGTTTCCCAGGTTCTTGCTCATCACCAGGGGAGAATTCTCAGCTACCAGTCAGTGATAACAATACTTAATGCTATTAAATCTCAGAATAGCAATCACCAAATACTACCTGTCTCCTTCTCTTCCTGAATGGGATTCTGACTTTCAGAATTTATCACCATTACTTACTTTCCTTCTCACTCTGGAACTTCCCTCATCACCTGTGGTCTTGTCATCCTGGAATATCAGTTCTCTGTATTGGTATCCTCTTACTATTGGTGAATTTTTTCCATCTATATTTCTTTCTCTTTGCAAAGCTCTGCTTTTGACTCTTTGGACTGCATCATCCCTCTCCTAAGCCAGTACCTTCCTCTTCCCCCATCTGCTTTTCAGTTCCCAGTTATGTATTGTGTACCATTAAAATATAAGCTCCTTGAGAGTAGGAACTGTCTTTCTTGCCTATATTTGTATGCCTAACACTTAGTACAGTGTCTGGAAGGAGTAAACACTTAATAAATATGTGTTGTTTTGCCTGTTGCAAGAAAAGAAACAGTCTAAAACTCTTACAAAATATCTGCACTAGGGAACAGCTTGCTACACAAGAGGGGAAAGAGAGGAGAAGAAAGAGGAGAGAGACAGAAACAGAGAAAGAGTGAGAAGAGGAGGAGGAGGGAGAAAGAGACAGAGAGAAAGCAGATAGCAGTGAGACAGAGAAAGAGAGAGAGAGACAGAGACAGAGAGAGACAGAGACAGAGAGAGGCAGAGAGAGACACACAGAGAGAGACAGAGACAGGGAGATTCTGAATACTGGAATACTCTTAAGACTTGTTGTGCAAATCTAGGCTGTTTAATATTTTTACTTAAAGGCATAGATGGAATATTTATCAAATTTGCAGATGACACAAAGCTGGGAAGGATATTTAATACACTGGATGACAGCATAGGGTCCAAAAACTTCTTGACAGTTTAAAGCATTGTTTGAATCTGATAAGATGAAATTCAATATATTTAAATAAACTAGATGGCAGAATCAGTATCCAAAATGATTTTGACAGGCAAGACCCCTGAGCTGAAAACTACCTGACCCTTGTTTTAGCTTTCCTAGACTTTACTGCTGAGAGTCTCCAGACTGCTGATATCTATTCAGTAGTGTGACAAAATCAACACCTAGAATTGTTTAGAATAAAAGCAACATGCAAACAGTTATGAGTCTCCTCTCTTCATTCTGAAACCTCACTTGCCACTTTTACAGTTCTCACCCTCTTCTTCTCATCGGCTCACTTCCACCTCTATCTCCTCCTTCTTGATTCTAGACTTTTAATTTCATGGGTTCAGAGGATCTTCCAGTGAGGAAAATCTCTTTGGCAATGCAAATCTTTTCCTTCTCTTTAACTTGGAATCTTAGGGACTGTTTGATTTGCCCAGGATCTCATAGCTATTATGTGTCAGAAATGGGACTTGATCTAGGGCATCCTGACACTATGGTGGCTTCTCCATATGCTGTGCTATACTTTCTCTCTTTTAAATAATAATTTATTATTAATCACTGAGGCCTTTATTAAATAAGTTAAATTCATAATTCTTTATGTTGTCTGGTGAGAAATAGTTAAGTTTGAAATGCTGCAAATGTCGTTGCAGCATTTGGAAAATAAGGAAATAACAGACATCTAACCTAGTTATTTATGAGCACTATGTGACAGTCTTTTTCTAAATTGCCTAAAGAGCTTCTCTATTTCTGCTAAAATATATGCAATGTATTTGGTTTTAAAGAAATTGCAAATTGAGAAATCTATTTATAAGATAGATACAAGGAATCTTAACAGCCCAGGTAGACAATCTCTTCCCAATGCTAAACTAAAATTTCATTTTAATTAGAGCCAAGAGAACTGAAAGGAAAATAAAACCTCCCCAATAAGCAAGTACCTCCTTGAAAAAAAATCCACTTAATAGTGGCTCTTGAATTGTGGAACTGAATCAAATAGAAGGAAAATGTTATTTTCTTCTACCTTTGGTATTTTTGCTTTAAGGTATATGGTATTCAGTAATAATTGATCCATTAGGGAAAATAAACCCAGGATATCTTTTTGAAAATGTACAAAGTAATCTAGAGGTTTTAGGCCTGGACCTCTCCTAAGACCTGTTCCCTAAATTAAAGTCTTCTTGGGGTTGAGGTCTCTATGCTGCATAATAATTTTTATTTGGAGGTATATTTATTTGATTCTTAACTAGAGACTAAAGTGAAATGTTATGAACTGTTTCAATTATACAATATTATCATTGGAAAGGACCTCAAAAGTTTTTTAGTCCTCAGTTTACCTATTTAAGAACACTGTGTGAGGGGCGACTAGGTGGCGCAGTGAATAGAACACCAGTCCTGGAGTCACAAGGACCTGAGTTCAAAACTGGCCTCAGACACTTAACACTTACCAGCCATGTGACCTTGGGCAAGCCACTTAACCCCAATTGCTCTGCCTTCCCCCCTCCAAAAAAAAAAAAAGAAGAGCCAAACAAATTTAGGAAGCTTACCACCATCTAGATATACCATTTTAAAGGGGTGGCAAGGTGACACAGTGAATGGAGCACCAGCCCTGGAGTCAGGAGGACCTGAATTCAAATTCGGCATCAGACACTTAACACACACACACATACACACACACACACACAAACTAGCCATGTGACCTTAGGCAAGTCACTTAACCCCAATTGCCCCTCCAAAAAGCCAAAAAAAAAAGAACACTGTATGAGTCAGGTTTATTGTAGTACTTGTAAATCTATTGTAATGGAATAATTTTGATATTTTGTAGTGTTACCAGTTGGTCATATGGATTCACAATTCCAATATTCTGTCTCAGGGGAAGGAGCCCCTCTTTCTTTCTTTCTTTCTCTCTTCCTTCCTTCCTTCCTTCCTTCCTTCCTTCCTTCCTTCCTTCCTTCCTTCCTTCCTTCCTTCCTTCCTTCCTTCCTTCCTTCTTTCTTTCTTTCTTTCTTTCTTTCTTTCTTTCTTTCTTTCTTTCTTTCTTTCTTTCTTTCTTTCTCTTCCTTCCTTCCTTCCTTCTTTCCATCCTTTTTCTTTTATTTTAGTCTTCTTGTACAAAATGGCTAATAGGGAAATGTTTTACATGACTGCACATGCATAACCCACATTTGATCACTTACTATCTCAGGAAGGGGGGAGGGCAGGGACAAAGTAGTAGAACCCAGAACTCAAATTCAAAAGAACCCAAATGTCAGTAATCTGTTTTAACATGTAATTGGGGAAAATATATGTGTATGCATGTATATGCATGCATGCATGTGTGTATGTTTATATATGTGTACATAAACACATATCCTAATTTTTCTGAGTTCACTTCCTCTGTAGAATTTTAGTTCATGGAAGCTGACCAATACTCTCTGTTTACCCTTTGAAATCTTTTCTCCTCTAAGCTTGGGTAGATGCCAGACTATTCCCAGAGTGACTGTCTGTATGTGTGTGTGTATCTATTTCTACTTTTATCTGTGTGTGCTTGTGGGTATACATGTTTATCTGTGTTATATGTTGTTCTTATTCTTATTCTGGGGTCTTTGAGAACCCTGAAGGACAGAGATGTATATTTTCACCATGTTTTACTATTACTAAAGTAAGGTTTGGGGGAAAATGTCTTAGAATAAGCAAAAGGGAATGTAAAATTGGACTGTGCCCAGAAGGAAGAAGATCGGAGTCCCTGTGTGCTCTACATTGCTCAGAGTACATGTGGAATACAGTATTCAGTTCTGAGTGCCACGTATCAGAAAAGATATTGATAAGCTGGAGAGTATATAAGTAGGATGACCAGGATGGTTAGAAGATTGTGACCTTGGCATATAAGGATAAGATGAAATATTTCAGGATGTTTAACCAATCAAAGCCCAGGAGTGCCAGTGTAGGAGCTTGAATCAGGGTTAGAAGAGATGGTTGGATCCCTGGCAGTATGTCATGCAGTGGTTGTGAACAAGTAGAAGTTGAATGACTCTTTGTTGGGGATGGTATTGTAGGGATTTTTGCTGAAATTCTGTGAATCTTTCAGAAAGGAATATTTTATAAACCAGAAAAAATTACAAACCCAGAAAAAAGGATTTTTGCATTCCTCAACATCCCCTCTGCTGTATGGAATGATCATCATCCTTCACTCCTTCCAAACTTCTACTTTCTTCTAGCAACTATCTTGTAGAGGGGATTACAGGCCTGGGGAGACCCTTTGACTAGAGTCTCTGGATATTCTACCTTAGCCACGCTCCAGGTTGCCTTCAAAAGTAATTACCTGTAAGACAATCATTTCATTCACTGCTCACCAGCAAATTTTACAAGCAGGAAATTTTGATCTATACTTTATTTTGCATTTATATTAGATGAAATGTCTGTGTAAGCTAATTACTTTGGCAACCAAGGGGCACTATATATTCTCAGGTATCCACAGGGACATGTCAATAATGTGTGTTAAGCAATGTCTGCAGAAGGGGTTAAAAGCTAGACAGAGAGCAGTAGACCTTTAGGGGAAAGATATTGCAGCTGTGTGGTTAACAAGGTACTAATTGGGTAGCTCGGCAGGAAGAAAAGCCAGCACAAAAGCTGGTCAACAGGCCTGTGTGGAAGCTCCAGCCATTCCACAGTGCTGAAGACAGGTTGAATTTGGAGTCTATTTTTGGCTATGATCTTTGTGAAAAACTGAAAGTGGGGACTTGAGCATCCCTCATTCTGGACCATTGATTGCATTTCCTCTCACCTCCTCCAGAACCTTGTTACAGCAATCCTAACTTTTCTCAAATACATCTTCAACTTCTCCCACTTCACTGATACTTTCCCATCTCCCTAAAAACATAGTGGTGTCCCTAATCCTTTAAATAAATATACACACAAAACACTTCTCCAAACATTCTACACCATCTCAGTTTTCTTTTCCCCTTACCTTGCAGAGTATAGACAACTTTTCCAAAAATCAGTCAATGAAAAAAATATGTAATACAAATACAAGAAGTGAATGAAACAAGTACAAAATAATGAATGAAAACAAACACAAAAAATGAGGGAAAAAACCAAAGAAACAAGTAAACAAATAAATAAACTACCTCCTCCTCTGTTATGAAGGTGGATCTCACCCTGGCTGCTTTATTCAAGCTGCAGGTGCTGGAACCTGCTCTCAGGTGTCTATGAACTCTGAAAGATGATCTGCCCAATTGCTTACAGTAGACCCTTTCTTCCTTTTATAGTTTCTTCAAGCTATTTCTTAATGTGAGACACTTTGGCATAACTTCAAAATTTTTCTGTTCTTTTCCTCAACTTATGGCCCCAAGAATTTTGGTTCCAATCTGAGCTAGACTGTTAACATTAAGTTTTCACTTTAAATAATCCAAACATTATTTTTTTAAGTGGAAAAAAGTTGTCCATGTTCATTGCTTGTATTTTCTTGCTTTCTGCTACTTCCTTAACCCCTCTTAGCCTAGCTTTTGCCTTCATCACTATCATCTAGGTGGTGCAGAGGTTAGAGTGCTGAGATTGAAGTCAAGAAAACATGAGTTAAAGTCTTGCCTCAAACACTTAGTAGCTATATGACTTGGGGCAAATGCCTTAACCTGTTTGCCTTAGTTTCCTGAATTCTAAAATAAGGATAACAATTGCCCCTGACTCCCAAGGATGTTGTATGAAATGAGATATTTGTAAAATGCTTAGCTTAGTGTTTGGCACTATATAAATGCGAATTATTATTATTAATTAATTAAACTTGTTCTCTTAAGTTTCGATGATGACATGCTAATCTCCAAATCCAATAATCTTTTTTAAAGCTCCTTAATCTCCTTGGAAATTTAATTTGTTGGCCACTCCTTCCTTCTGGGTTTTTCTTCTCCCTTTGTTTCAGAAATATCATATTTTGCAAGTTCTACTCTGATCTCTCTAATTCTTCCTTCTTTATCATCTTGACTATCTCATTGCCTTCTTACTATTCCCATAACCTTGATTTTGACTGAGGTTCTATCCTCAAAACTCTTCTCTTTTTTTCTCTTTTTCTTGGTAATATCATTCCCTGACATGGCTTCCACTATCACTTCTATGCACATACCTAGAAAATCTCATCTTTAGTCCTGACTTCTCTTCTGAGCTTCTGGCCTAAATTTCCAACAAACTGTTATAAGAGTCAACATATTTAAAATCCATCTTATTAAATTTCTGCCTAAATCTATTCCTTCATCTGACTCTACTATCTCTTTGAGTGACACAACCATTTACCCAGCATCTCACTCTTGAAATTTTGATGTTATCTTTGATTCATTTCTATTCAATCACTCCTTATCCCTGGTTAATTAATAAATCATATAGATTTTAAATCTGCAATATCTCTCTCACCTATTGCCTTCCCTCTGTTCCTAATGCCACAACCCTAATATAGTTCCTCATCAACAATGACTTGAATTACTATATGTCAATAGCTTCCTAACAACTCTTCTGAAACTTCTCTATAGAATCTGTCTGCATCAATCAGTCATTCAGTCAATAAGCATTTATTAATCACCTACTAGGTACCAAGCATTTTGCTAAGCTAAGGGAGAATGTTGCTTTATGGTCAATATAGAATAGGGGCTAGTTTTTGGGATATGGAAGAAATCCTTCAGTTTCCTGATTCAGTCTAGCCAAATTGTGCCTTTTATCTCTTAAGAGTAAGGGAGAGAAGATGGGTTTGGATAAATTAATAAATGAATAAAAAAGTCAAGAAGAATTTATTTATTAAGGTTTTACTATGTGCCAGGAAAAAACTATATTAATTACTAGGGATTAAATTGTCAGAAAAAAAGAAAGTTTTCTAATGAAGGAAGATAACACATAGAAAGCTAAAAAGTGAGATGTGTGGAAGAAGGATCACTGGGTGTATGTGTGTGTGGGGGGGCAATGGTGGTGAAGTCTGGAGAATAAAGGATGGCTAGTCTGAGCCCTTCATCAAAATGGAGGTTCCTGGAGGACCTCACTGATGGGAGAAAGGAACTATTGTGATGGAGGACAAGAGCAGTTGAAACATGGTAGCAAAGTCCAGATGGTAAAACCAGTTTATCTATCTATTCCCTGGTCTAGACTCAGGAGTAAACTGGATTCAACTCAAACTGGCTGGTGAGAGCAAACTGTTAAATTTTCAATGTTTACATTTGTACATTGGAAATCAGCAAAATTATAAATCAGAGGTTGATCTATTGTTTTATTGATCATCTAGTCTTAGGAATGTGACAGAGAACAAAGCTAATATAGATTAAACTAAAAGCATATTGTGGCACCTTTCCTAAAATAGAGGTTCTGGGAGGAACTTACCTGTGGGATAAGGGGGCTGCAATATTAGACAGAGAAGGCATCTAAGGCATGGTGGAAATATTTTTAAGCTTTTAATTTGTGCCAGGTATTGTGCACTTAAAATGTTGATGATTACATGAATGTGGCTTTCATATAAAAAATACTCTCCTAAATCTTATGTGTCTGTACCTACCTTACTCTTAAGAGGTATTCAAAAGGTGGCAAGGGTCTGCTTATACTAGATTGGTACATTAAAAAAAGTTCCAACTCTGTTAGCTCTCCTGAGAATAGAATGATTCCTTCTCTATTTTATTTTGCTATTCAGACCTAGCCTATATTTCTGGGTAGGATATTTTTCTTGAAAGCATATGTGCTGCTATGCCTCTCAGAGCCCAGAATGGATAACTGTAGCTCTGGGTCACAAAGCAAAGTTGATTAATATTTAACCCTTTTGCACATGTGAACCACTTATGATTTGTATATCATCAAGGAACCCTCTAATTACATTTGAATATAGGACTTTATTTCTTTTCCCTGAGATCTTTGAATGGACTATATCCAGTTGTGGATATAATTGCAAGATTTTGTCCATGATAATACCATAGGACTAGATATGAAGTGTGGAATATATTCCATTAGTTTGTGCCAGGCAGGGATGATATCAAGTTAAATATATTACATACTCCATCCCCAGGTTTTAGGCATCTCTTCCATTCATCATCTCTCTTCAAATGTTATGGACAAATATGTATGTGCATATATACCCATATATGTATGTTTATATACATACACACATATTTATCCGAGAGAGAAGTTTCTGCAAAATATGTTTGGTGAGCATATGTGAGAAGAGTAATTAAAAAAAATTCTAAAAATTATTTTTAAAAGGCTGCAATTGTGTATACTTTTTTTTTTTTTTAAAGCAATCAGGGTTAAGTAACTTGCTCAAAGTTACAGGGCCAGTTATTTCTGGGTGTGGTGCTGAGTGTCTGAGCCCAGAATTGGATCTCCAGGTCATCCCAACACTGGAGCTGGTGCTCTTACTTGCTGAGCCACCTGGCTGCCCCTAAT
Source organism: Petaurus breviceps papuanus (assembly GCF_028583685.1). Taxonomy (NCBI): domain Eukaryota; kingdom Metazoa; phylum Chordata; class Mammalia; order Diprotodontia; family Petauridae; genus Petaurus; species Petaurus breviceps. The sequence goes on along the minus strand of NW_027187295.1, from coordinate 4,216,358 downwards.
CATGTATACTTCTAAAAGAATATGGCAATCACTCTGACCTAATATGGGGTCATTAAGAACAGGAAACCCCCGACTAAAAATTCAGTTCAGTGCAAAAAATATGGAAAATAGAAAAAGAGCAAAAACATCTAGTTTGATTTTCACCATTTTCTGCAAAAATATAATTGATAAAAAGTAGTTCCCACAAGGAAGAAGCAAAAAAGAGCCCAGAAATCATCTTACTCAGCAAAAATTTGATCTTGACAAACAAATGTTGCAGATAAGAGCAATGTTGATTTAGAATACCAATTCATGTACAAAAATTATAGAAAAAATGGAGGATTTTGAAAACGATTTCCTTATAGTTTAAATCAGTAAAACTAAATACAAATCTACACAAAATTTGTTGTGAACTCTAATTTGATTATATCATTTTAAGAAATTAATTGAAAGAAGTACAAAGAGAGTAAAGAGGCAGAAAATGAAATAAATTTCGATGTTCCATGAAGGATGCACTCCATCTTGGTTCTGGGCATTTTCTCTGGTTGTCCCTCATGCCCAGAAAATTTCTCTCCTCAGCTCTGCCTATTGATTTCTCTTGCTTCTTTTAAATTCCAAATAAAATCTCATCTTTTACTGGAAGCCCTCCTTATCCTCTCTTGATAGTAGTTATTTCTCTCTTAATTATTTCCTTTTTATCTTACAAATATCTTGCTTTGCATACATTTGTTTGAAGGTTTCTTAGTCATTAGATAGTAAGCTCAAATTCAAGGATTGATCTTTTTGCTTTTTATTTTTGTATTCAAAGAGCTTAGCACAGTGCCAGTTATATAGTAGTTTCTTAATAAATGTTTATTAACTGATTAATTATATCCACCTGCTACCTGCTTTCTTCTCCTCTCACACCCCCCCCCCCCCCCCCCCAAAAAAAAAAGAGATTGGTTAGGCAGCCTAAAAGGCTTTCCTCCAACAAGGATTTTTTTTTCATATATGGTAAGATCACATAACATTTCTTCATGAATGCAACTAAAAAGATAAATCTAGTCCATTTGGGGGTTGGGGTGGGGTGGGGAATTGCCCTTTGAGTACTTGATTTAGTATTTTATTTTCCCACCGTTACATTAAAATACCATTTTTTAATTCATTTGAAAAACTTTGACTTCCAGATTCTCTCCCAACCCCCCATTGAGAAGGCAAGCAATTCAACATGGGTTATATATACATATATATATATATATATATATATATATATATGTGTATATATATATGTAGTCCTACAAAACAAATCATAATAGTAATGTTGTAAAAGAAAACATAGACCAAAAAAAACAACTCAAGAAATATAAGGAAAGTGAAAAAAAAGGACGCTTCAATCTGTATTTAGACACCATCAGTTCTTTCTTGGGGATGGATAGCATTTTTCATTACAAGTCCTTCAGAATTGTCTTGGAATGTTTATTGCTGAGAATAGCTAAGTCATTCACAGCTGATGATCTTACAATATTGCTTTTACTTTGTACATAGTACATTTCACTTTGTATCAGCCTTTCCAGGATTTTCTGAGAGTATCCTGCTTATCATTTCTTATAGTACTCCATCATAATCACATATCACAACTTCTTTAGTCATTCTCCAATTAATGGGAATCCCCTCAATTTCTAATTCTTTACCCCCAGAAAAGAACTACTATAAATATTTTTTGTATATATATGTCCTTTTACTTTTTTTTTTCTTTTGGGATGCAGATCTAGTAGTGGTATCATTAGATCAAAAGGGCGTGAATGGTTTTATAACCTTTTGGGCATAGTTTCAAATTGCTCTACATAATACTTGAATCAGTTCACAACTCCACCAAAAATGCATTAATGTCTCATTTTTTCCTACATCTTCTCCAACATTTGACATTTATCCTTTTTTTCCTATTAGCCATTCTAAAAGTTATGAGGTACTTCCTCAGAATTATTTTAATTTGCATTTCTCCAATGAACAGTGAGTTAGAGCACTTTTCATATGACTATAGATCACCTTGATTACTTCATCTGAAAACTTCATATCTTTTATCAATTGGGGAATGGCTCTTATTTTTATAAATTTGACTGTTCTCTATATATTTCAGAAACAAGGCCTTTGTCAGAGAAACTTGCTTCAAAATTTTGTTCACAGTTACTATTGCTAACTGTATTTCTCTCCATCTTATCCCTCCCCTGTATATTCTATTCTCTGTCTCCTTTTACCCTGTCCCTCCTCGAAAGTGTTTCACTTCTGACTATTTCCTCCTCCAATCTTCCCTCCCTTCTATCATCACCCTCCCACGTCTTTTATCCGATTCCCCTCCTACTTTCCTGTAAGGTGAGATAAATTTCTATACCCAATTAAGTGTCTATGTTATTTATTCTTTGAGCTAATTCTGATGAGAGTAAGGTTCACTCAATCCCCCTCTTCCCTTCCACTGTAAAAAACTTTTTCTTGCTTCTTTTATGTCAGATAATTTACCCCATTCTACTTCCCCCTTTCTGTTCTCCCAGTACATTCCTCTCACCCCTTAATTTTACTTTTTAGATATTTCTTCATATTCAATTCACCCCTCTGCCCTCTGTGTGTATATGTGTGTGTGTATGTATGTGTGTGTGTGTATTCCTTCTAACTACCCTAATAATGAGAAATGTCTTATGAGTTTACAAGTATTATCTTCCCATGTAGCAATGTGAAAAGCTTAACCTTATTAAGTTCCTCATGACTTCCCTTTCCTATTTACCTTTTTTTTTTTTGCTTCTCGAAAATCTTGTATTTGAAAGTCAGATTTCCTATTTAGCATTGGTCTTTCCATCAAGAAAACTTGAAACTCCTCTATCTCACTGAATGCTATTATTTTTTCCAACTGAAGGACTATACTCAGATTTCCTGGATATGTGATTCCTGGTTGTAATCTTAGATCCTTTGCCCTCCAGAATATCACATTCCAAGTCCTTCAGTCCTGTAGGGTAGAAGCCACCAAATCTTGTGTTATTCGGAAATGGCACCAACATACTTGAATTATTTCTTTCTAGCTGCTTGCAATATTTCTTCCCTGCCCTGGGAAATCTAGAATTTGGCTATAATATTGCCTATAGTTCTCATTTTGGGATCTCTTTGAGGAGGTGCTTGCTAGAATCTTTCAATTTCCATTTTACCTTTGGTTTTAGAAGATCAGGGGAGTTTTCCTTGATAATGTCTTAAAAGATGATGTCTAGGCTCTTTTTTTTTAATCATGGCTTTCAGGTAGTCCAATAACTTTTCCCTCTATTTTCTTGTAGGGCAAGAAATTTCTCTACACCATTGCCTGTATACCTGAATATCTTATTTCCCAATTGCATATGAAAACAATTTTTAACATTTGCCTTTAAAACTTTGAGTTACAAATTCTGTCCATTCTTCCTTCCACACCCACCATCATTAAGAAGGCAAGCAATTCAACATAGTAAAACTATTTTTATATAAAAAGTCAGATCTAAATAATTGATGCACTATTTATTGTTCACAGATAAGTAATCCCAACATAATAAAACTGACATTTTATCTAACTAATCTATTTATTCAATGCTGTCCCAAAGAAATTACTAAAACAGTATCTTATTGAGTTAGAAAAAATAACAAAGGTTATTTGGAAGAACAAAAGGTCAGAAATTTAGAAGAAATGGGGGTAAAAAGATGTAAAGGAAGCAGATTCAGTAGCATCAGATCTTAAATTATATTATGAAGTGAGAGCATTGTTGAAGTGTAAAATAGATAGCTTCAATTATTTTAAATAAAATTTTCCATGTATAAATAAAACCAATGTAGTCAAGAATAGAAGCAATGCAGAAAATTTGGGGAAAAAAGAAACTTTTGTAGACAATCTCTCAGATTGGATTGCATTGGGTTGGAATATTGTTGTGGTGTAGGAAATGATGAGCTGGTTGATTTAGAAAAACATGGAGGGTGAAGTCAAGGTGGCAGAGTAAAAGCAGGAACTTGCTTCAGCTCCCACTCCAACTGCCTCCAATACCTGCAAAATGTAACTCTAAACAAATTTTAGAGCTACAGGACCAATAAAGTGACAGAGATAAACAAATATCCCACTGAAGGCAGCCTGGAAGGCCAACAGGATGGGTCTCTCCCACTGAAGGCAGCCTGGAAGGCCAACAGGATGGGTCTATCACACCATGCTGGAAGTCAAGCCCAGTCCTGTGGGAGCCATGCAGGGCCAGACCCGGGGCAGCCACAATCAGCAGAACAGACTGGCCTGAGCAGACTTCAGGAGAGGGAGTCATCAGAATCGATGGCAGTTTCCAGACTTCTCAGCCCATAAATGCCAAAGAGAAAGTGAGAGGTCAGTAGGAAACTCTGTTGGAACCAGGTAACAGAAAAGTATTATACAGCCCCTACCCCCAGGGTGAGAGATCATGGAGGCACAGCAACTGCAGCTGCTGCCATGTGGCTATCTCCAGAGCTCCTGGCATGCAGATGGTAGGGGGACCAAGTGACCATTAAGAGGGTAATCACTGTTGCTTTGACCTCCTTTGATCTGGGTAACAGTCTTGGGTGGTGGTCCTGGGGTGTGTGGCCAGTGTACCAGAGTTTGTGGTGCCTGTAGACAGGTCACCTTCCCCATAGCTCTGACAACATTTGCCAAAACTCCAGTGATTTGGGACACAGCTCTCTCCACCCTGGAAGCAGAGTTGTACCATGGCAAAGAGCTCAAAATTCAAGTAATTGGCTGGCAAGATGAGCAAGCAGAGGAAGCACGATAAGACCATAGAATCCTTTTTTGGGGACAAACAGGATCAAAACATGGAACCAAAAGAAGACAACAAAGTGAAAACTCCTGCACCAAAAGCTTCCAAGAAAAATATGAATTGGTTGCAGACCATGGAAGATCTCAAGAAAGATTTTGAAAATCAAGTAAGAGAAGTAGGGGAAAAATTGGGAAGAGAAATGAGAATGATGAGAGAAAATCATGAAAAATGAGTCAGCAGCCTGCTAAAGGAGAGACCCCCAAATACTGAAGAAAATAACACCTTAAAAATAGGCTAATTAAATGGCAAAAGAAGCCCAAAAAAGCCAATGAAGAGAGGAATGCTTTAAAAAGCTAAATTGCCAAGATGGAAAAGATATTTCAAAAACTCGCTGAAGAGAATGTTCCTTCAAAATTACATTGGAGCAAATGGAAACTAATGACTTTATGAGAAATCAAGCTACTATAAAACAGATCTAAGCACATGAAAAAATAAAAGGCAATGTGACATATCTCATCGAGAAAATCACTGACCTGGAAAATAGATCCAGGAGAGACAATTTAAAAGTTATTGAAATACCTGAAAGCCATGATAAAAAAAAAAGCTAGAAATCATCCTTCAAGAAATTCTCAAGGAAAATTGCCCTGATATTCTAGAACCAGAGGGCAAAGTAGAACTGGAAAGAATTCACTGATTGCCTCTTGAAAAAGATCCCCAAAAAGAAAACTCCTAGGAATATGATAGCCAAAGTTCAGAGTTCCCATGTCAAGGAGAAAATATTACAACCTGTCAGGAAGAAACAATTTGAGATCTGTGGAAACACAATCAGGATAACACAAGATCTAGCAGCTTCTACATTAAGGGATCCAAGGGCTTGGCATATAAAGAGGTCAAAGTAGCTAGGATTTAAACCAAGGATCCCTTACCCAGCAAAAGTGAGTATAATGCTTCAAGGGAAAATATCGTCATGCAAAGAAATAGAGGACTTTCAAGTACTCTTAATGAAAAAACCAGAACTGAACAGAAAATTTGACTTTCAAATACAAGAAGCAAGAGAAGTATGAGAAGATAAATTGGAAAGAGAAATGATAGGAACTTATTAGAGTTGAACTATTTATATTCCTACATGGAGAAATGATAATTGTAACTCATGAGACTTTTCTCAGTATGAGGATAGTTGAAGGGAATATATATATATATATATATACACACACACACATATATATGTATGTATAGATACATATAAGTATGCATAGGAGAGTATATGTATGTATAAATACATGTGAGTGTATGTATATGTATGTACATGTATACACGGAGTGCACAGGGTCAGTTGAATAGGAAGGGATGATGTATAAAAAAGAATATTAAGAGGTGAGAGAGGAATATAATGGGAGAAGGAGAAAGAGAGATAGAATAGGGTAAATTATCTCATATAAAAGAGGCAAATGAAAACTGTTGCAATGGAGGGGAAGAGCAGGAAGGTGAAATGGAATGGGTCAACCTTACTCTTTTTGAATTTGGCTTAAGGAGGGAATAACATACACTCAATTGGGTGTCTTACCCTATAGGAAAGTAGGAGGGAAGGGGATAAGGGGGGGATGATAGAAGGGAGGGCAGATTGGGGGAGAGGGTAGTTAGAAGCAACCACTTTTGAAAAGGGACAGGGTCAAAGGAGAAAACAGAGTAAGTGGGGGGGGGTGGGATAGGATGGAGGGTAATATAGTTAGTCTTTCACAATATAGCTACTATGGAAACATTTTGAGTAATTATGAATGTACAACCTATATTGAATTTCTTGTCTTACCAGTGGGGGTGGGTGAGGAGGTAAGAAGGGAAAGAAAATGAAAATCAAAGTTTTAAAAACAAATATTAATTTTTTTATTACATGCAACTGGGAAATAAGGTATACAGGCCCTGAGGTAAAGAAATCCATCTTGCCCTACTAGAAAGTTGTGGGGGGAATGGACGAGGATATAAGAGAGATCAGATTCGGGATAGGGGTATTCAGTAGGCTCATTAGCTTGGGGTGAGGGGTTGGGGAAAGATGGAGAGGAATTTTGTAACTCAAAATCTTGTGGAAATGATGTTAAAAACTAAAAATATAGAAATAAAAGATTTTTTAAAAAAGAAAAACATAGAAAGAATTGGTATTATGAAGGAAAATGCTATCCACTTTTAGAGAAAAAGGTAAGTGCAAATAGGCATAGTACTGTCTTACAGATATATGTATGACTGTGTGTGTGTGTGTGTGTGTATCAACACTTAATAGCAGTCTTCTTAGGGTGAGTGGGAGGGAAGGGAAGAAATAAAGTAAAAAGTGTGCAACAGAGAACAGAAGAAAACCTACAGGGAAAGAAAGGAAAAGCTGGGTAGCTTGGAAAATAATTTCTAATATTTTTAATATAGGTTTTCCTGAAATGGAAATTTGTTGTTTTATATTGAATCATCTCTTATGTTCTGTGGCATACATGGCAATATTTTTCTTTCTCATTTTTATATAAGACTAAAATAAATAAAAACAATTACCAAAAGCAAAACAAAACAAAACAATCCCATATACACAGTTTGGATTGTGGGGTATTAGTATCCATATAAAGGTCTTCTGTTTTGGCTAAATCATGATTCTAGGTATAATATTTTAGGAATGGTTCTGACAACCTGGATTACCTCCAGCCTACAATGCCCACACATATATCTGAGATTGACATTTCAGTTGGAAAATAAATTAGGTCCATAACTGAATGAGAAGAAGGGAGCTGAATGGTTTGTATTTGGAAAAATGTGTGATTCTTTCATTGATTTCAGGCTAGAGAGTAGAACAAAACTTCATCTTTTTAACAGAAATGTGAATTTTATGTAGCAATCTGATCAGATGGTCGTAGGTAGTTTCTTGAAGTGTAGCTCCATGACACTTAGGGAAACATGCATGCTAATTAGAAATAGAAAATAAGAGACATGGCCTAGTTGATAATATGACTAGTGGATGGAATGTCATTCTCAAAGAGGAATGATTAATTAATGGATGTTAACCTGGAACATGGTTTCCAATTAAATGGCTCAGGGATCTCTTCTTGATTCTGGTCTGTTCAATAAAATTTTCCCCAAGAACTTACACTTAGGAGAGAATAGCAGAAATGGTGGAAGGCAGGATCAACATATCAATAAAAATCTCTAAAAATAGAGGGGCGGCCAGGTGGCTCAGTGAGTAAGAGCACCGGCTCCAGTGTCAGGATAACCTGGATCAAATCCGGGCTCAGATACTCAGCACCACACCCAGAAATAACTGGCCATGTAACCTTGAGCAAGTTACTTAACCCCTATTGCTTTAAAAAAATCTCTAAAAATAGGCTAAATATAATAAGATAAAAATTAATGAAGGTCTTCAGGTTTATTCAGTACTATTTCATTTATTTCTGTATGTTTTGGATCTGTCCAACTGATTGATTTCTCTATTGTTTTTACTAGTACCAAGTTATTTGAGAGGTACTGCTTTGTATATAGTTTGAGATAAGGTAGTGCTATACCCCTTTCTTCCCAATTTTTCATCATTTCCCTTGAGATTATTACCTTTTGAATTTCTGGATGTATTTTGCTAATATTTTTCTAGTTTTGTAAAGTAATTCTTTGGTGGCTCAATTAGAATGATACTGAATGGGTTTAATTTAGAGAGCATTCTAATTTAGATAGTTTTATTTTGGGTTGGCCTATACAGAGTAATTAATAAGTCTCTAATAATTTATATATTTTTATTTCTGTCAAGAGTATTTTCTAGTTGTGTTCATATAATTTTTGTGTGTACCTTGGTAAGTAGATTCCCAAGTATTTTATAAATATTGATGTTCCCCCTCACACCCAGTTTGGCAAAACTGAAAAAAAAAGAAAATGGCAAAATGTTGGAGGCACTCCAGTAATACAAGCACAAGATGCTTGTTGGTGGAATTGTCAATTGGTAAAGGCATTTTGGAAAGCAGTTTGAAATTGTGCCCCCCAAATTACTGACCTGTGCATAACTTTTGACTTACGGATGCCTCTTTTAGTCATATACTTCACAGAGATCAAAGAAAGAGGAAAAAGTCCAATATGCACAAGAAGCTCTTATATATCCAAAAAAAAAAAATTGTAACCACTCTTTTTGTAGTGGCAAAGAACTGGAAACTAAGAGGATACTCATCAATTAGGGAGTGGTTGAGCAAATTTTCAAATATTAATATGATGGAATATTTTTGTGTTGAAAAAATGAAGGAATAATTTCAGAGAGACTTGGGAAGATTTATATGAACTGATGTATAGTGAAGTGAGCAGAACTAGGAAAGCAATTTATGCTATAATGTCAATATTGTAAAAAAAAGAAAGACTTATGCAAGATTTAAGACTGTCATCAGCACAATCCTTCATCATAATTTCAGAGGACTGACAAAAAAGAAATACTGTTCTTATGACAGAGAAATGATATAGTCTGAGAAACATATTTTTGGACATGGATAAATGGGATTTCTTTTTTGCATGTTTATGCTTATATAATAAAATGGTTCTTCCTTTGTTCCCTTGTTTATTCCTTCCTTCCTTTTTTCAGTGGTTGAAGGAACTGGAAGGGAGAAAAATTTGGATAATAATTACTTTTTAAATTTACAGTAATAAAAGAGAATTCCTATATTTGGGTGAAAATGTAAAATGCACAAATTTGGAATAAGGAAGATGTGTGTGGACACATATTTATGTGAAAAATAAAAGATTTTTTGGTGTCTAGCAAATTTTATATCAAATAGCAAAGTGATAGTAGCTAAAAAGCAAACAAAAACTAAGCAATATAATCATAGGTTTTACAATGTTATAGTATCCATGTCAAATGTATTCTGCCCTGGTTAAATCATATTTGACATACTTTTCTTAGTCCTGAGCATAATATTTTAGGAATCATTCTGACAAACTGTAATATATCCAGACCTCAGTGTCTAGTGTGGTCCATAAATCACAACAAGCAAAGAGTAGTTAAGGTAACTAGGGAGAGTTAAACAGTGAACAGAAGACATGAGAGGGACATAATACCTATCTACAAGCATGTTAAAGATTTTTACAAGAAAGAAGAGTTACACTTATCCTTGGCTTTTGAGAGTAGAACTGGGAGCAGCTTGGGAAAGATGCAGAGGCAAATTTCATCATGACATGAAGAAATATTTTTGGACAACAAATAAACTTCAACTGGGGAGTCATATGCCTTGAGGAGTCTAGTGAGTCATTCATTAGTAGAGATGTTCCAAGAGAGTCTCGATGGCTACTTATTGGGGATGTAATAAAGGAGATTGCTGTTCAAGTAATTAGTTGAAATAGATGAACTCTGACGACTCTAGCTCTGATCTTGTTTAATTCTGCTGCACTTCTACTAAATCATTTCCTTGGGATCATTCAACCCAATTTTATCCAGGCTACTATTACATTAGCTTTTGGTTTATTGCTATAGGAATCACTTCAGTGTATCTGAAGGTTTCTCAGACTATATCATTAATCAAATGTTTTCTCTGGAATTTCTTGAATGAGGAATTTTCAGGAGTTTTGACCCTTTAAACAGATACCCTAGCATAAAGACCTTTCCTAAGATGACCTCTCAACCTTAGTGTAGTGACTGATTTCCAAATAATAAAAAATTTCATGGATCACCAGCTGATTTCAGACGTCATACTACTTGGGTATAGGGAGAAAGCTTTTTCTCCCATTCTTTTTTTCTCTAGATAGTCATTTTTAATATAGGTACCAATCTTGATTTCTTGAACATATATTTGCAACATGCCAAATAGAACCTTTATTAAAATGACTACATTCAAAATAAATCAATAGATGGTGGAGAGTCCATGAGGGCAAGGCCAAGTATCAATTATTTTATTTGCATTTTGGAAATTACAAATGACTTCCTCACCTTCTGGGAATCTTGATTAAGAAACTCTGTTCCCTCCCCCTTATCTTCTAGAATCAATTGTAAGAAGTTATATCTATCTTATCTGGTGATTCCAGGGCAATATGGGAGCTGGAAGGATGATTTTGAACACATACTTCCAGCAAGAAACTTATTAGTCACATGGAATTGTTGGCATTATTATCTACAGGTATAGTACTGCTGATTAAGTGAACACATAGGGCTACTCCAATCCATCAGTATACGTTTGTACCAGTCATATAATTCAGTTTGCTTTCAAAGTATGAAGTAGATGTAACAAAGTATTAGTCCCAATTTTTAAAAGTGATTTCATGATTCAGTAACTTTTCGTTTCACTTATAAGTATATATTTAACTTCTCTCTTGGTGTTGATGATTCTAAGCAGCTACCAAATAGGATTAAGCCATTTGCAGCAGCAGGCATTTCAACTTTAGGGTGAATTCCATGAAAAAAAAAGCTTAGTAAAATGAATAGTCCTATTTTAAAAGTTTGATTTATATTTCTGGAAAACAAAAGAAAATGCACTGATTTCAATGCACTCCTTCAGAACTGAAACAGATTCCCACCTGAGCAAATTGTTATTCCTCAGTAGGTTGTGGTTGGAAAATGATTGAAAAATTTTATTTCAGGCATGTTGGGATAAAAGAATTGAATGTGCCATGCCTATTGAGCCTCATTATAGGACTGGTGATTTTATCAGGATCTGGTGCTGCTTAGGCGATTTGAAGAATTAGGAATTACTAAATTTTCTTGACTAAAGATCTAGATATGGATTTGTTTCTTTCTCTCTTTTTGCTAACAAAGCAAAATCTGAACTTATAACGTGACCAGTAATTTCAGGGTCAATTGTGTTTACTATTAACTCTTTGATATGAAAGTGGATTAAATCAATTTGAGAAGTCTTTAAAATAAAGGTGAAAAGTTGACTGAAACACAATGACATAAATGTAAGGCCACACCTACATACAATGGTGAAGCAAATGAAGGTTTTATATATATATATACACACACACACACACACACACACACAAACACACACACATACATATATATATGTATGTATATCTTTTTTTTTTCTTTTTGGAGGGCAATTGGGGTTAAGTGACTTGACCAAGGTTAGGCAGCTAATTTTGGTGTTAAGTGTCTGAAGTCACATTTGAACTCAGATCCTCCTGACTCCAGGGCTGGTGCTCTATTTTCCATGCCACCTAGCCGCCCCTGAAGGTTAATATTGATCTACTTTGTGTCTACTCTGCCAAGTGCGTGTTGTCCTCGTCCTTCCCTTGATGGTTCAGAACTACACTCAGGTCTATTCTCTTCATGCTTCATAGCTTTCTTTTTATTATTTTCTTAATATTCTAATATAGGTACCAGAAACTTTATCTCTGATGAAATACATACAATTAATCTTTAATTATGATGATCACAGTAAAAACAAATTGGTAGATGCTAGATTATAAATTCCATGAGGGCCAAGTCATGTGTAAACTATTTTTGTGTTTCACAGTCTGAAATTTTACCATACCTGTCAGGGTCTAGGCATCTTTACTAGGATATGCTGGTGCCCCGTCTCACCTTTCTTTCTTCTAGAAGCATTTACGAGCAATTTTTATCAATCAGTCCAAGTTTTCCAAGGTAAGATGGGAGTTAGAAGGAAAGTTGTTAAAATATTTGAGACACTTTCCTGAAATCTGAGACCCAGAAGGAAGTGTGAATTTAAGTAAAAGACATATCTCCCATATACTAAGGGAGAAAGGAGTCAGGTGGCAATGAATCATGATGAATCTGAATAGGGTCAAAGAATAAAACTTGCTTTGTTACAACAAATAGAATTCCCAATAGACATCCTATTTTCATGGCCCTTATCCCCTTTTAAAATCCCAACATGTGAGCTTTGAGAAAATATGCACCCCATCCCAAAGGCTTAAGGATAATAGACTTTTTTAAAACCCTATAAAAAAAACCAAAAACCTCAGAGAGTTATCTCAGAGAGCTTTAGAGGAGTACAAGTATCACTTCCTGAAGGGTGGATGAACTGTGGAGAGCAGTGAGTAAGAAAGCAACAGAAAACCAATGGATAACAAACATCTGGAGGAGAAATCCTGAATTATGCAAAGCAATGGAGGAGAGCATGAGTTGAGTAACTAGAAACAAGGTCTATGGAGAACAGTAACATACATGAAGTGACCAGCATTTGATGAGAGTGCAAGAGAGTTTCAGCTTAGTGGTAGAAGAGGAAAGCAGGATGATTCTTTAGTAAGGCTCAATGAATCAAGGGTCCCAGGAACTGTGGTTTCCTGGCAGCTACAACACAGTGCAAATAAGAACTATTAAGGGGAAGAATCAATTTTCAGTTAAAAGCCCCATCTCCCCCTTATTGTAGCCATATGTTGAATAGTACTATAAATCATACAGAGCTCTTAGAGCAGGGGTGGGGAACCTGAGACCTCAAGGTCACAATGTGGTATTCTAGGTCCTTTACTGCCTTTTGACTGAGTCCAAGTTTTTACAGATCAAATCATTTATTAAGGGGGGTTTGTTCTGTGAAATTTGGATTCATTCAAAGGGCTGCACTTGAGGACCTAGAGGGTCACATGTGGCCTCAAGGCTTCAGGTTCTTCACCACTGCCTTAGATGGTTGTGGTACTTGTTCTTTCATTGATGTTGCTTTCCATGGACATGAATGTGAGTTTTATCTAATTCCATTAACTTGTAAAAAAAAATTGTCCAGATTTTGATCCTTGTGATTTTGTAGGCTTGTAAGGGAAGCTAGTGTCTTCTCTTGGGAAATATCAGATGTTGAAGTTTATAGATCATTTAGGTGGGAACAATGAATTAGAAAAATGTAAAGTCTCCAAGGTTTACCTTTGTGCCAAAATGGAGCCTATGTGATCAAAGGGTTATTTATACATCTCTGCCCCCTCCCTCCCACAACTAATAACTAACATAGTGTTTCACACACAGTATAAATCAAAGCAATGTTTTCCAAATGAATGAATGAATAAAATGGGATAATAAAATTTCATCTTAATAGATTTTTTTACTCCAACAATCCTTTGAGACAATCTTTTCTAGGTCATGTTTGGAGAATAATACCAAAGTATTCCTCTAATTCATTTAGCAGTTATTTGGTGATTTCCAGACCCCAAGGATCTTTCATAATATGTTTTCTATCTTGTGTATGTGGTTTAGTTTTTTCTGGCTAGTTATCTCCACAAAAGTCCTATCCTAATTACTTATTGTATTAATGGAGATAACATTAATTTCCTGAGTTTTACTCCAGTCTGTTAATAAGCTGGAAAGGTTATTAAAGTTAAGGTCCAATATGTACATATATTAAAAGAATGAAAGATGATTGAAGTATTATATGAAACCATGAAAAACATTTTGGGTCTTAATTCTAATTAATATTAAATGACTACTATGTGAAAAGACTCTGCTTTACTTTTAAGTGACAGATGTTTATTGAATGAATCTGTCAAACGTTAAACAACTTACCACAATAAATTTTGGGTGAATACTAATTAGAATGGTAGTGGTTCTAGTATTTGTTATATTATCCTTTTTTTGTTCTAAAATGTAATTTTCACTATGGCTATGCATTAAGAATTCATCACACACATTCATCAAATATACAAACACTGACACATGCAAATAAGAGAAAAAAGAGAGGAAGTAATAGAAAATGTTGAGGCAATTTTGGAGAAAAATATGTTAAATACAAGTGTGTGCATGGGCTACAGTTGTGGTTATGGGAAACAAGAGAAGACAATGTTTTTGAGAGCAAGTAGAAGGGAACTGGGAGAAATGATTCTATATGAAAATAATTTAATTATCTTTAAGAGCAAGGATTTTTTTTTAAGTTTCTGTGTCCCCAGTGCCTAACAGTACTTTCCCTGTAGTAAGTACTTAATAAAAGTATTGGAAGGGGTATTGGATTGGTGAGGAACAAGTAGGATTCACAGATAATTTTAAGATAATATAGTATCAGGACAGTCAGGAGGGAGTCTCTGAATAAAGGACAATAAGGGCACTTTTATACACGTTGAATTTGATATACAAGCAGGATATTTTTGAGAAAGTATCTAGGAAACCTGGGATTTGAAATCAGACTGAGATTTGGACTGGTAATAAAGTTTTGGGAATCATCAGCCTATGGATAATAATGGAATTTGAGAGTGGAAGAGGTTATTGAAAGAAAGATTAAAGCTAGCTGAGGACAAATCCTTTAAAAAATGTCTCCTTTCTAGAGTAGCAGGAAGAGGAAGGGTCAGCAAAGGAAATAGTAGCATTCAGAGTGGCACAAATGGAGCTAAGGATATACAATGTCATATAATTCAAGTGACGAGAGAGTATTAAGTGAGCCAGCAATGTAAAATACCATAGGACAATCATAGAAGATCAGAGTTGAAGACTCTGATATAAAATTTCTTGTTTATATTTAATGAATGATCTATACTAATTAATATTACTGCATGCATTTTAATTAATTACCATGTTTTATATTATTTCTTGAAGTATTCATTGTAACGTAGCATCTTTCCAAGAGAATGACAGCCTTTATGCAGCATGTCAAAATGGCATAAAGTTAGGGTTTGGTAAAGTTTGAGTATGTACCACACAGGTAACATCTTTTTAGATCTTTGACTCCTCTTATCAAGCACATTTAATTCAGATACGGATAAACACTGTTCAATGCTGGGGTAAAAGTTGGATTTCCCTCTCCTTTGTTCTGAACTGTTAAAATCACTTTTTTAAAGAGAAAAGAAAGTATTAAAATTATTTTAAAAATATTTTAAAACACTTTTATTTGGGTTTTTAGGGGTAAAAAGAAACAAATCTTAAATATCTTCCATATTTCAACAAGTGAGACTTTTCTAATAGAAGATTGACAAATAACTACCTGAAGAAAAATAACTCATCCACCAGGAGTTTTTTTTTTTAATACAATGCTGTTGGTTGCTTCCATAAAAGAATGGTAGAAACGACTGAAATAATATATTCAACAAATTTTGATTTGCCAAAAATTCCACGTCATAATATGACTTCTCAAAAAAAAGCTTCTATAGAGCATTCAGTAACTTATTTTTATTGCATCTGGTCCCTCTTTCTAATTTACTTGAACTAATATATCTTTTTCCATGTCAGAAAAGTTATGGGGATAAAACACTCAGCAAAATTCAGGTAGTCCCTTGAACTGATGGCTATTAAGTACTTTTACATTCTCAGAATATGATTTTACAAAGAAGGGAATCATCTAATGAATGGCTAAAGCCCAAAATAGTAGCTCATGTGCCTTCTTTCTCTCTTTGTGGTACAGTGAAAATAATGCTGAGTTAGTAACCAGAAGGCCTGAATTAAAATCTTGAATCTCTCTTCTAAGATTTATGTAATATTGGAAAAGTCTTTTAAGTTCTCTGGAATTCAGCTTCCTCATTTGTAAAAGAAGGGAGTTAGACTAGATGACCTGAAGTCATTTCATGCTCTAAATTCTTAATCCTTAATATAAATGAGATTAAATGTCACTTAATTTATAAATTTTCTGAATTATACACTTCCATATTAATCAAACCCAAATGTTTACAATCAAAATACTTTTTCTATCCTTCCTGTATTAAATCCCCTTTTCCTCAAACTTCCACCAGGACACATTCTTACTTTCTGATATTCGAGAAGGTCCTTATTATAGTGTTTTCTTTTAATGTCTTTTGGTAAACAGACACCTGAGGGGATCTCATACTACTTTTCTACATGTAATGTATTAGCCTGGAGGTTCAAATGCAAAATGATTTTAAGATGCCCTGCAAAATTCATTAACTCTGGCAGCTCCTTCCTGCCTGGCACTCCTAAAATGTTAATTTCTTATTCCCCTTTGGTTTTTCTAGCTCTTGTACTCTGCTCTCAAGTGTCCCATTCCTTTTAATTAATATTGATGTGTGGATCTTATTCCAAAGTACCTTTTCTTATAATCATGTTCCCTCTTACAGTAAACTTAATACTTTCCTGTATGTTTCATGATGCCCTTTTTTTGTTTATTTATTATCAAGTTATATATGTGTGTCTCACCTTCTAAAACTAGTCTAAGTTCAGCTCTTTACCCATAAGCCAAGTTATCTGCAGTCAGTTTCTTTGTCAAACTGGCCTTTTCCTTTTAAAATAAGGATGACTGTTTTTTCATGTAAGATAAGGGAAAAGTTGGTTCCTCAGAGGACCTCAATTTAATTTCATATAAAGCTGTTTGGTTTCTTTGTTTGCCCTCCCTGGGCCATTAGTCTCAGGTAATACTTTGGGGCTATTATTTACTTTTTAAAAAGAAATCTGCCCACAGAATCTGCAGAGACTCTTCAGCTGTTTCAAAAAATCAAATAGGTTTTGATAGTTAAATGCTTATAGTGTAGGATAACTGATTAGGGGACCATAGATTAAGAGTTACAAGCAATCTTAGGGAAACATCAACAAATCCAACCCCCTCATTTTACAGATGAAGGCACTACAATTGAGAGGTTAAGGTGGTAACCTCTTAGTTACCTATCTAACCAAAGTCACATCAGCAAGTGTGTGACCATGGGATTCCAATTTCATCTCTCTGACTCTAAATCTAGTGGCCTTTTCACTGTAATATACTACCTCTAATGATTCTCCCTTTTCTTTTTTTTATTTAAAATTTACTTTCCCCCTTTTGAAAGAACTTAAGGTGTGTTTTGTACTTGTATTATGAAGAATTTTTCCTACATGAAATCCTTTTTATTCATTCAAAAAACGTCTTAAGTGGTTTCTATGAAATCCATATTTTACTGTAGACTGAGGAAGATACAAAGATAAAATAAGGCAAAATTCCTAGTCTCAAGGATCCCAAGATTTAGGCATACAGATGATAAAGTATGTGAAGAAAGAAATATTATCCATATCTGTATGTAATAAATCCATGATAAAAGCATAAACAAGAATATGGTTAAAATTCTTTACAATGTGGCCCCTCACTGCCTCTTCTGACTTTTAACACATTATTCCTTGGTTTTCTTCAATATTTGGCTCAGGTAACACCTTCTATAGGGGTTACTGGTCCTCCCAGCTGCTACTGTCTTACCCTCTAAAGTTATCTTATGTGTTTTTTGTATATGTCTTAAATATGTCTCTATCTCTTTCTCTCTATAGTTAAATCTAGAGAGAAATATAGATGTAGGTACACATTTACATACACAAATGCATACTTACATATAGTATACATATATATTCTTGCATAAGAAAGTAGGCTTCTTAGAGGCCAAGAACTATTTTGAATTTGTCCAGAATTCAGCATAATGTCTAGCATAGAGTAGGTGATCAATAAATGCTTTTTGGTAGATTTATTGATGTGGTGAATAGATTTATTGATGAAGGTGGGGAGATAACAATGAGTAGGGTGTAAATCAGTGAAGACTTTGTGGGGGAAAAGGCATTTTTGCTGGATCTTGAAGAATGTCTAAGATATTTGACAATTGTTAAATGATAGGATGAAAAGAGTATTGTCAAACATATTTTCCTTCAATCTTGTACAAATCAGGATGCAAATATACTACATTTAAGGGATCATAGATTTAGTACTAGAAGATTTTTTAGAGGTAATCTAATTTGCACTCTTCATTCTACAAATGAGGAAATTGAGATCTAGAGGAGCTGAGCAACTTTGCCACAGTCACACAGGAAATAAAAGGTAGAGCTAAGATCTGACTCCAAGGGCTCTGACTCAAAGTCTAGGCAGGTGTGTGGTACAGTGGATAGAGTCAGCAAGAGTTCAATTCTAGACTGATATTTACAAGCTGTGATCCTGGGCAAGTCATTAGACCTCTGTGTGCCTCAGTTTTTTTCATTTGTAAAATGATTATACTAATTAATATTAATAATAATAGTTCCTACCAATCAGGGCTATTGTGAGGATAAAATGAGATTGTGTACAAAGTATTTAGTATAACTCAAAGTACAATATAAAGGCTATTATAATTTCCATTGCACCCTGAAAGTTTTATACAATATAATATTTGTTTAAAAAAAGTTCAGCAAGCATTCAATACTTTTCTATTTGACTGATATGAAAAGTTCAAGTTTAAACTATAGTTTAGTTTACTTAATATTCAATGCCATAAGGCTATTCCAACAATAACATTACCCATAGATTCCTGAATCTAACCCATTATTTGTCCTGATTCAACAATGTATTTGTAATTTAATGTTTTTTTTCTGATGCATTGTTTAGTTGAGGCTCCTATTATTAGTGGCAAACAGGGCTCTGGTTGTTTTTTGTACTCTGAAATTTTATATACAAATAAAAGTTAAATTTCCTAAAGATGCTTTGTGTACTACTTGGTGAAGACCTTTCAATATGGGCCAAAATACACACACACACACACACACACACACACACACACACACACATGCACACACATTTTTTTACCTTCTCTTCATTAAGAATTTTTTATGCTTTTGTTTTTTTATATGAGAGATATAGTCTAAAAAGTAATAGTTGGGTAAGAAGTAGTCATTACATTCTTAACAAATGGGTGTGTGTTTTTTTTTATGGAAAATTAGCTCTTCTTAGCATCTGATTGACCTAGGTAGCTATTTTTCTTCTCTCAATTTCATTGGTTCAAATTCTATCCAAGTTAGTCAAAATCAAAAGTCTCTACTCTCCTCTATCTTTTCAGTCTTACACAGAAAAAGCATTTGTACTTGCCTTTGTTCCCAGTTGATAGGAGTTCATATCAGTGTAATGCCATGCACAAGCAGCTTTCCAGAAGAATGCTACTGTGAACAGCCTCTAAGGTTCTGATTACTCAGTATAGTGAACATTCCATTTGTTCCATCAAAAATCAGAGCAAAAAATTCACAGGGAATCAAGGTACAGTATTCACAATGTTACAACTTATCACAGAAAATCTAAATACAGCATTCACAATGACTTATCACTAAATGGCTGCATAGTTTTCACCAAAGTGGTCACAATAGTTTTCAACAAAGCACAATCATTTAGTAACTCGATCATTTAATCATCCTTAAGGAGGTTTTAGTGGTCACAAAATAAAATAGCCAAACTTTTCCACCCATGGGGCACACTAAGTTACAAATCATTCACTATTCAGTCATCCGTCACTATTCAATCCTCAGTCACTACAAAGTCATTAGTCATTACTCAATACCTTCTTAAGGGTAGTGGAAAGTACACAGGCCATCCACCCCTTGGTCACAAGTAAATTACAATCTTTTCAGTCAGTACATAATATCCAAGTAAAGTCTACTTTCAGCTTCATTTGAGGCTGGCTCTCAGCTTCCATGGTTCCTCTTCCGTGGTCCCAGATCCAACTGTCACCTGGATTCAAAGGCAGGTAGATCCCAGTTCCTTGCCCAGCTCCTTGTCCAGTTCTTAATCCAGTTCCCATTCTATATTAAAGCTCACAGCATCCAGTCCACTTTAAGTCCTTCACAGTTCCTGTTTCTGGGAAGACAAAGCCTAACAGAGCCACAATAATATTCATCAACATTGCTGGCACCATCATTAATTCACTATCTGCCTGAGAAATCAATTCAGACCCCATCAACAAGGTCTGAGAACTCAAGACAATCACTGTAATGCCAAACAAAGGCAAATTCCCAAGGTTCAAAATACCAGCATATATACTCTCCATTTTATTTATTGACAAATTAAGAGCAGAGAAAATGAAAATATAGCATAATTCAAAATATAGCATTCACCAAGTATAATTCAATAATCTCCAAGTATTACTCCACCCCTGGACATTATAATTCATTTAGTCAATCCCAAAGACCCTCTTCTAAGTACTACTCCAACCCTAGGCTGTACATTCATTTAGTCAACCACAGAGCCCCTCTTCTCAAATGGAGATTAGTTTCTAATCATAAGTAAAGTACATTCATTTGGTCAATCACAGAGCACAAAAAAGTCAAAAGTTCCCCACCCTTGGATCACAATTGAATCTACCCCAGAGTTACAACAAGCTTAAGCATAGCATTTAATACCCAAAGAGAGGTCTTTTCTTCATCTTGACCTGAGGCAAGCTCTCAGCAATCTTTGTTCCTGGGGAGACAAAGCTCAGCAAGACCACAAGATACATTGTCAGTGTCTTCATTAATTCATTCTCTGTCTGCAGAACAGTCCTAGGACCCGTGAAAACATTAGCAAAAATCTCTTCCAGGATTTCTGTAAACATACAACAAGAAAATCCTTCTTCAGGGCTTCTGAACCAACAGCAAGTTTCCAGAATCTCTGCAACAACAGCACTGTCCTTCACCAGTGGACAGAATTCACTCTCTATCTGCAGAACAGTCTCAGGAACTTTGAACCAACAGCAAGGCTCCAGAACCTCTGCAACAACAGTACTGTCTTTACCAGTGGACAAATCTGGCAAAACAACATCAAAACAGACAGACAAAGTACCAGCATCACAGCCATGTCTCCTCAGTCCTTGGCATCTCTGGGTGTCAGCTCTCAAAAGTCCTGGGCAATTCAAACTGGCCCTCAGCAATCCTCTCAGTCTCTCTCTGCCTCCAAGATGCTGCTTCCAAAAAGTTCTTCTGCCTCTCTCTTTTCTTGTGTCTTTCTAAATTTACATCAACAGCTCCTCCCAGTTCAGCACTCTCTTTTCACATGAACAAGTCCATCCCACAAGTGGGATTCACAAGCTCTGGGTTTTAACACAATCAGTCCAAAAACCAAGCCAATACAGGGGGATCTTTAAATTCCATTACTATTACAATCATCAACATAGAAATCAACCCAGACCCACAAAAAAGGTCCATGAAGTCAGCAGAAATCATCAGTAAAGTCCTAGGACCTCCAAAACCCTTGTCCAGGACTTCTGTGCACATACAACCAGAAAGTCCTCTTTCAGGGCTTCCAGTAAGGTCCCAGGGCTTCTGTACAAAGTATCATAAACAAACATTGACACAGACAGCATAAATACAGAATGGCAGGATACCACAATTTTCTCCTTCATGACTCTGCCACCACAAGAGTCTTCTTCTCAATTTCTGCTGTCTCTAGCCCTGGGGCTCTCCTTATATAGTTATTAGCTCCTCCCCAGGAATTCACAAGATCTAGGGTTAACAAGTTATGGAGTTCACACATTCTGTTTCTTAACAAACTGAAACAAGCTGTTAATTCAATAGCTGAAAAAAGGTGTGAATTACTTCTGTGCTTGCCATTACATTCCACCCCTCCAGGATCCTTGGATTTACAATTTCAATCTAAATGGCCATGGATCCTGGAACAAATAGAGGCACTGTACTTTGCAATCCTGCTGACTATGCCATAATGTAATGCCATGCATGAGCAGCTTTTCAGAAGAATGCTGCCATGAAGAGCTTTTAAAGTTCTGATTACACAGTATCGTGAACACTCTATTTATTCTATAACAAATCAAGGCAAAACATTCACAGAAAATCAAGGTACAGCATTCACAATATTACAACTTACAACAGAAAATCACAATATAGTATTCACAACAGCTTATCATTAAAATGGCTACATAGTTTTCATCAAAGTGGTCACAATATTTAGAACATAGAACAATCATCTCAAAGTAAAATAGTCAAAGTCTTCCACTCATGGGGCACACTAAATTAACTCAACCACTTATTAATCAGTAAATTACTAAGTATCATTAATCACTAAGTACAATCATTAGAAAATACACAAACCCTCCACCCCTAAGTCACTAGTAAACTACAATTTCATCATTACTCAGTACCCATGGAAAGCTTTTTTCATATTGACTTGGGGCCAGTTCTCAGATTCCCTGGATCCCCTTCCATGGTCCCAGATTCCACCTGGATTCACCAGAATGTCACCTGGGTTCAATGGCAGACAGCTCCCAGTTCCTTGTCCAGCTCTCTGGTAGGTCCTGCTCCACACTGAAGGTCATAGGGTCTAGTCCATTTCAAATCATTCACAATTTCTGTTCCCTGGATTTCAAGGCTCAACCAAGCCACAAACAGACAAAGTCTTAACATCCTGGTCATGCTTCCTAAGTCTTCTTCACCTTGTTAAAATCAGAATCACCTTATCCAGCATGGGGGTAGGGGGCTCCTGGGCTCCTGTTCAGAAGAAGCTCTACCACCACACATTCTCAGGAAATTCTGGCTCAGTTCTTGATTCTCTCTTCTATAGCTACCATGCCTCCAGATTCTTGTCCCAAGAAATTCTGACTGTGCCTCTCTGGGGCTTTTCTTAAATACATAGCATTAGCTACTTCCTATTTCAGCTTACCCCTTCCTGTTAGGTCAGGAACAGGGCTTCATACCTTTTGTTTCTTTCACAGAGATTTGATTAGTTACTAATTGCCAAGTACCTGCTTACTTGCCAACCTAAAAAGGGATCTTCAAATTACCATTACATCACCATTACAATCAGGAAAAAGAAAATTTCATACATATCTGGACCTTTGTTGTTAGTTTAGGCAGGGAGGTCCAGGATTCAACAATGACTTCATTCATAGAACTACTCTCCTCTAGGTTCCCAGAAAAGTTTCATTGAGGAAATCAAATGGTGAGAGCTAAATAGTGACTTCCAGAATTTTCTGGGGATTGATGGTTTTAATCTCCATAGAAATTAGCTCTCTTCATCTAGAGACTTAAGAAGCACAAGGTAGCTGATCTGAATTGCTCCTATTCCAAGGAATAGTAAATTCTAATTGATCATGGCTATAGAGGCAAATATTGTAGATCTAGCCATGAAGTACATAAATTTAAACTTTGATGCCTGCCTGATTGTGTTTGCCTTTAGTATCAAAAGCTACTTATTAATCAATATTTTCCTACATACATTAAACAGTGGAAACTTCCTGATCTAATTAGAAAAATAAGTTTAGAATTGGAGAGAAGACTTGAAATGTATCTATTTTTTATACAAGACTATTTTTGATATTGAACTAGAACTTGTCCTTAGTTTGTTTAATCCCACCAAATTGATATTTGTACTTTGGGTAAATTGTGTATTTACCAGTGCTTCATCCTTTTCCTTAGGCTCCTTCAGAAATGAAAAAAAAAATAATGAAAAAGTGTTTATTGATCAGTTACTACATGTATAGCCTTATGGTCAGTGCTGGGAATAAAAATATAACAGCAAAAAAAGTCTGCCTTTAAGAATCTCACATTTTAATGGTAGACAACACATGTCGAAGGTTGCAGCTTCAAGTAAGATGGAAAAGTCTCATGGTCCTTAGGGGACAGTGGCAAAGTAGATGGTAACACATCTTATTTCATTTCATTTGTACTGATAAAAATATTCATTTTTGATTTTGACTAATTTGCAGATGTCAAGGACTTTGGTGGCAAGAATTTATGTTCTAGATCTTCAATAGTTGTGTCCCATCTTTATAAAGGTGACTGATGCTCTCTTTTCTTGTATCATTAAACCAGATCACAAATATTATGAAAATGTAGAGGGCTTGTGATCTTTTTCAATTGAGGGAATATATGAAAAAATGAAATCATACACCCTTGAAACTCTGAATTAAGTATAGATGCATATTGAATGACTATATTTGTATATGAAATACAGTGAAGAGGCTAGTAAGCTTGCCTTGGAATCAGAAAGACCTGGATACAAATTTTACCTTTCACACATGCTGGCTGTATGATGCCATGCCAAATCACTTTAACTTTCAGTTTTCCTAGCAATTTGCTAAGACTCTACATTGTAGGATAGGTATTATTAGGATTTCTTCAATGAAAGCTTCTTGTACCAATAAAATAATGGTTCTGGTCTACATATATGGATACATATCTGTTCATGTATTTATATATGCATGTGTATATGTATATATGTTGTGGAGAAGGATAAGGGTGTGAGTGTATTTCTAAGGAGGGAGGGAGGCAGAATAGACAGCTCCCTTCTCCTCCCATTCTTTTCTAAGGGAGACTTTCACACTTTCAGGAGAGTAAAAAGGAGATTAGGGCTGAAGGTCCCCACTCTGGTCTCCTCAGAGAGGAGATATTGGATTAGAAACATATGTATCTGATCCCTTAAACATTTTTCTAGGGGATATGATTGGGTTCCATTTAACTTTTGATCTCTGTAATTTTGGTGTGAAGAGGAGCCCCAAGCTCTTTATCTCAGAATTTGACCCATATCCCACCTAATGATCAAGGTCAGGGTAACTACCTTTGAGGTATTTAAAGTCTGTATATTTTGCTTTTATGATTTGATCATGCTCACTGGATTTGGTATAAAACCATGAAGTTATTTGAGAATCAAGGATGTGAGTGTCTGGAAGTGGAGAGGAGATAAAGATGCTCCAGCTAAATCTAACTGAAAGAATCACTTAGGGAGGATGTTAGAGGAGAAATTCAACTTCAGCATCAGCTTTGGTCTTGATCTATTCCCCTTCCTCCCATTTGTTAGAGGAGGGTCTTGTGTACTTGGAAGAACCTGGAGGGTTTGAGGATTGCTGTTATCATTGATGAAATGAAGAGAAAAGATAGCTTCAGGTTTCTGTGAGGAACTCAGCAGAAAAGCTACACCATATTATATACCATTTTATCCTAATCTAAAGTGAATTATCTTGATGATTCAAGCAAAATGACTTTCTAGAGCTGTTAGACCTTTGACACTTGTACACTCTAAACTTGAGTCTACCTTGAAATTTTTTATACTTGTTGGACAAGTGTGAGAGTCACTTTTTTGGAGAATAATTTGTACAAACTGTTCTTACTATATCAACTTTGTAAATAAACCTTTCTAAAAGCTAATTAAATGTAGCTGCATAAAACCAACTGAAAATCATGGGGGAAGCAAACTTGTGAGGAATAATGAACTGTAGCATTAAATACCTACCCCAAACCTTCAGGGATAATCTTGGACTCTGAGGGAACAAGTAGACACATAGGTTCTGGAAACCTAACCTTCCATTTTGATTCAAGGTTGTAAGAGTAAATCTAGAGCCTATACAGCCTACACAATCATCCAAATGTCTCTTTCCTTCTCCTCTCCCCACCTAGATGATTAGACATGTCAAAACAAGATCTGAATGTATTTATATTTTTGAATTTGAATCTGAATATTTGACATAAAACAGTCAAATCCTTTAAATGGTGAGCTTTTAGTTATTATAGAGAAATTCATACATAAACAGAAGCCGTGCAACATAAAAGAAAGAGTACAGGATTTGCACTCAGAAATGAAACATCTATTCTGTTACCAATTGTCAATGAGCCCTTGAATAAGTCTCTCTGCCTCTTTGGGCTCAGTTTATTCATCTGAAAAGAGACCAGGAGGTAATTTGCAAGATTCCTTCTAGTTCTGGAATATAACAGTGTATAATGATTTAATTTAATATTTCATAAATTTGTAATATCTATCGAATTTTGATGTATATTTATATTATACATTTCATAAATATTTAGACATTTTCAATACTTATATTTTATATTTTTGTGCACAAAAATTTATTTTCTCTTATAAGTTTCAAAAGTTAAGTCCAGCATTTATTAAGTGTTCCATGTGCTAGGAACTATACTAAGTGCTGGAGATATGAGGGAAAACAAATACAAAACAAAAAGTCCCTACATCTTAATGAGAGAAGATGACATGCAAACAGCTATGTACAAATGAAATTCATAACAGCTAGATGAAATTAATTATAAAAGAGGGATTAGAAAAGGCGGAATACTTTCAGGACTTGAAGGAAGCCAGGAAAGAAAGATGAGGAAAGAAAAAAAAATTCAGGCACAGGGAAGAATCAATGAAAATTCAAGTTCTAACTTTATAGATTTATTTTTGTACATATCCCAGAGGTACTACCTTTGAATAATATTTTAGAACATTAGCAAAAATTTTCTAATTGGTAAACATTTATGAAACAAATAGAAAGTTACTGGAAGAATTCAATTTAGTCTCATTCCACAGAGGAAGCATGTAGTTTAATTTTTGTATTACTAAAATATTAGGCTTTAATAAAATTATCATGCTTAATATTTTTTTTTCTTTATCTGGCATAACTCTAGAATAACTTGAGTCAATATTGTTGCTTATTTTGTCCCTCTGACTTGTGAACCTATTTTTTCCTGTTAAGATGAAAATATAATACATTTACATTGAGATAGATTCTGTTGAATAGATTAGGTGCACAATATACAAAAGTAAATGATCATATTACCATAATGCCAGCATCCAAACTTTTGAAAAAAGAATTCACTATTTGACAAAAATTGTGTGGAAAATCAAAAACAGTTTGGCAGAAACTAGATACAGACCACCATCTTACACCATATTCCAAGATAAGGTCATAATGAGTACATGATTTAGATAAAAAGGGTGGTATCAAAAGCAAATTAGCAGTGCATGGAAAATTTTACATGTGAGATTTCTGCATAATGGAGGAATTTATGAACAAACAAGAGATAGTACAAAGGAAGATAAAAGGATAATTTTGATTTCATTAAATTAAAGAGATTTTGCACAACTGACACCAATGTAACTAATATTAGAAGGAAATCAGAAAATTGGGGAAAGTGCTTATCAAGTTTCTCTGATAAAGACCTCAATTCTCAAATATATAAGAAATGAAGTCAAATTTATAAGAAAATGAGTAATTCCCTAACTGATGAATGGCAGTTTTCAAAAGAAGAAATCAAACCAATTTGTAGTCATCTAAAAGTACTTGAAATCTCTATTGATTAGAGAAATGCAAATCAAAACAACTCCAATGTACAGCCTCCTACCTATCATATAGGCTAACATGACAGAAAAGGAAAATGACAGATACTGTGGGGAAATGGGTATGTAGAAAAATCAGGATACCATTGCACTGTTGGTGGAGTTATCAACTGGTCCAACCACTCTGGAAAACATTTTGGAAAAATGCCTAAAGTGCTATGAATCTATGCATTCCCTTTTATCCAGAAATGCTACAACTCAGTCTGTTCCCCCAAAGAAATCAAAGAAAAAGGAAAAAAAAGACTTGTATAAAAATATTTATAGAAGATCTTTATAGTGGTGGCAAAGAATTGGAAATTATGAGGATGTCCATGAATTGGGGGAATAACTAAACAAACTTTGGTTTATGATATCAACGGAATACTGTTGTGCTATAAGATATGACAAGCAATATGGTTCCAGAAAAACCTGTGAAGACTTATCTGAACTGATGCAAAGTGACATGACCAGATCCAAGAGAACTTTGTACACACAGTAACAATATTGTAATGATGATCAACTGTGAAAGTCTTATCTTCTCTGATCAAGACATTGATCTAAATTATTTCCAAAGAACTGATGAGGAAGAATCCTATCTATCTCCACAGAAAGAACTAATGAACTCTGATTGCAGATTGACCCATCAGCCACGAGGGCCATTGTCAGGCCTATTACCAAAGGGCTGGGACTAGATGGAACAAGGTAAGAATCAAATGTAGGGCCCTTGGCAGGGGCAGCAACTACTTCTGGGACTGCCAATCCAAAGCCCAGAAATTTAAAAAGCCCTATCTGGACCTCTAGGGACCAGGATGGCAGAGTGAACCCCAGCTGCTCCAATCCCCCCTCTGACCCTGAAAACATAGTAATTATTGCCCCAGGGCAAAACCTTAAACAGTAAAGGCTTGGGAACCCTGGAGGAAGGGCATGACTAGGGCCCTGCCAAAAAATGTGTAGAAAACAGACTGCAAAGACAAAGGCTCTGGAGTCCCACTATCAGGAAGGAGGAACCAAATTCAGAGGGAGACAATGTTGACTCCACACCCACACTCCACACCCCTGTTTTAACAGGGAACTGGTCTTAAGCACAGGAAGCATTCTTAGATGAGCTTAAAAGGAACTTTGAAAACCAAATTAGAGAGAAGATAAAATGAATAATTCTTTTAAAATCAAAATTGCAAAATTGGAAAAATATTACAGTGAAGAAAACAGCTCCTTAAAAAGAAAAATGTTTGATATGGAAAAGGTGCTCCAAAAAACTAACCAAGGAAAATAATTCACTAAAAACTAGAATCAACCAAATTAAAGCAAATAACTCTATGAGGAACCTAGAATTACTCAAATAAAACATCAAGAATGAAAGATTAGAAAAAGAGGTAAAATATCTCAATGGAAAAATAATTGAACTGGAAAACAGATCCAGGAGAGATAATCTGAGAATAACAGGCCTACAGGAAAATCATGATGAAAAAAATGAGCCTGTACAACATCTTCCAAGAGCTCATCAAGGAAAACTGCCCTGAGATACTAGAACCAGAGGGTAAAAGAGAAATTGAGAGATTCTACCAGTCACCTCCTGAAAGAGATCCCAAATTGAAAAGTCCTTGAAATGTTTTAGACAAACTACAGAACTACCAGATAAAGGAGAAAGTACTTCATGTGCCAGAAAGAAACAATTCAAATATTGAGGAACCACAGTGAGGATTGCACAATATTTGGAAGCCTCTACACTGAAAGATCAGAGGAAGTGGAATACAATTTTTCACAAGGCAAAAGAGCTCGGGTTACAACCAAGTATCACCTACCCAGTGAAAGTGAACATATTTTTCCAGGCAAGGAGATAGCCATTCAATGATATAACAGATTTCTAGACCTTCCTGATAAAAAAGCCAGAGCTCAATGGAAAATTCAACCTCGAATTATGAGATGCAAGAGAGACATAGAAAAGTAAACAAGGAAAACACACGCACACACACACCCTGTTATTTAATAAAAGCAAACTATTTATAGACAAGTAGATGGTATGAGTATAAATTAACCAAAATGATGATTAAAAAATAACCTTATTAAGGGCTACAAAGGGACTGCAGTGGAAGAAGAGGAAAGAGTGAAGTGGAAAAGGGTAAATTATGCCACACAAAGAGGTATAAAAACAATATAGCAGAGGGAAAGAAGAGAGGGGAATTAGTATTATATGAGCTTTTCCCTCATTGGTTGTGGTGCAAGGAGGGAATAACACAATCAGTTTAAGCATAGGACTCTATGGAGAAGAGACACAAAATGTATCATAATAGAGGGAAAGTGGGGAGGGAGAGGAGCTTTCCATGAGATTTGTTCCTGTCACTCTTGGTGCTAAGAAAAAATAACATACTACATTAAGTATAAAAATATCCTACAAGCAGTAGGAAGGGGGAAGGAATAAGAAAGGGGGGGGAGTTAGAAGGGAGAGAAGATGTTAAGGGGGAAGGAGAGGAAAAGGGAGGGGGGCTGATAAGAAGGGAATACTGAGGAGGTGGTGGTCAAAAGGAAAACTCTTAAGGAGGGGAAGGGAGAAGGGGAGAAAAATATTAGCATAAACAAGGGAGGGAATAGGATGAAGGGAAAGAGACAGATAGTAATCATAACTATGAATGTGAATGGAATGAACTCTCCCATAAAAAGGAGGCAGATAGCAGAATGTATTAAAAACCATAATCCTACAATATGCTGCTTACAAGAAACACATCTGAAACAGAGGGATACACACAGGGTAAAGGTAAAAGGCTAGAGTAAAATATGTCATGCCTCAGCTAAAATAAAAAAAAAGCAGGGGTAGCAATCCTTACAGATAAAGCAAAAGCAAAAATTGATCTAATTAAAAGAGATAAGGAAAGAAATATATCCTGCTAAAAGGTACCCTCGACATGAAAAAATATCATTACTTAACATATATGCACCAAGTGGTATAGCACCCAAATTCCTAGAGGAGAAGGTGAGGGAATTAGAGGAAGAAATAGATAGCAAAACTATACTAGTGGGGGACCTTAGTCTCTCCCTCTCTGAACTTGATAAATCCAACCTCAAAATAAACAAGAAAGAAGTTAAGGAGGTGAATAGAAGTTTAGAGAAGGTAGGTATGATAGATCTCTGGAGAAAACTGAATGGAGATAAAAAGGAATATATCTTCTCAGAAGTACATGGCACATACTCAAAAATTGATCATGTACAAGGGTATAAAAACCTCACAAATCAGTGCAGAAAGGCAGAAATATTAAATTCATCATTCTCAGATTATGATGCAATAAAAATCATATGAAGTAAAGGGCCATGGAAAGACACACTAAAAACTTATTGGAAACTAAACAATTTAATCCTGAAGAATGAGTGGGTCAAACAAGAAATCATAGAAACAATCAGTAACTTCATTCAAGAGAATGAAATAATGAGACAACATATCAAAATTTGTGGGATGCAGCAAAGGCAGTTCTTAGGGAAAGTTTATATCCCTGAGTGCATACATGAATAATTTAGAGAAAAGGGAGGTCAATGAATTGGGCACACAATTGAAAAAGCTAGGAAAAAACAAATTGAAAATCTTCAATAAATACTAAATTAGAAACAATGATAACCAAAGGAGAGATTAATAAAATTGAAATTAAGAAAACTATTGAATTAATAAATAAAAGTAAAAGCTGGTTTTATGAAAAAAAATACAATAAAATTGACAGACCCTTAGCCAATACGATAAAAAAAAGGAAGAAGAAAACCAAATTATGAGTATCAAAATTGAAAAGGGTGAATCTACCTCTAATGAAGAGGGAGTTAAACAATGATTAGGAATTACTTTGTCAAATTATATGCACATAAATTTGACAATCATAGTGAAATGGATTAATATTTACAAAAATATAAGCTGCCCAGATTAACTGAAGAGTAAGTAAATTACTTAAATAACCCCATCTTAGAAAAAGAAATCAAACAAGCCATCAGTGAACTCCCTAAGAAAAAATTTCCGGGGCCAGCTGGATTTACTAGTGAATTCTATCAAACATTTAAAGAAAAATTAATTTGAATGCTCTATGGATGATTTGGTAAATTTAGTGTTGAAGGAGTCCTACCAAATTCTTTTATGACACAAACATGGTACTGGTACCTAAATTAGTAAGAGATAAAACTGAAAAAGAAAATTATTGACCAACTTCCCTCATGAATATAGATGAAAAATTTAAATAAAATACTATTAAAAAGACTACAGCAACTTATCACAAGAATAATACACTTTGTTCAGGTAGGATTTATTCCAGGAAAGCAAGGATGGTTTAGTATTACAAAAACCATTGGTATAATTGATCATATCAACAATGAAACTAGCAGAAACCACATGATTATCTCAATAGATGCAGAAAAGGCTTTTGACAAAGTACAACATACATACCTATTAAAAACACTAGAAAGTATAGGAATAAATGGAGCCTTCCTTAAAATAATAGGTAGCATCTATTTAAAGCAACCAGCAAGTGTTATATGTAATGGGGATAAGTTAGAAGCATTTACAATAAGATCAGGGGTGAAACAAAGTTTTCCACTATCACCCCTCTTATTCAATCTGGTACTACAAATGTTAGCAGTAACAAATAGAGAAGAAAAAGAAATCAAAGGAATCAAATTAATCAAAGAAGAGACCAAGCTTTCACTCTTTGCAGATGATATGATGATATACTTAGAGAATCCTAAAGAATCAAGTAAAAAAACTACTAAATTTGGCAAAGTTGCAGGATATAAAATAAACCCACATAAATCCTCAGCATTCTTATATATTTCTAATGAAATCCAATAGCAAGAGATAGAAATATAAATCCCATTTAAAGTTA
The DNA here is from genome assembly GCF_028583685.1 of Petaurus breviceps papuanus. Lineage (NCBI taxonomy): Eukaryota > Metazoa > Chordata > Mammalia > Diprotodontia > Petauridae > Petaurus > Petaurus breviceps. The sequence goes on along the minus strand of NW_027187295.1, from coordinate 4,184,159 downwards.
CTGTAGACATTATAAAATATTTGGGAATCTACCTGCCAAAACAAACCCAGGACCTATATGAACACAGCTACAAAGCACTTCTCACTAAAATAAAGTTAGATCTAACTAATTGGAAAAAACATCAATTGCTCAAGTCTATGTCGAGCTAATATAATAAAAATGACAATTTTACATAAATTAAATTACATATTTAGTGCCATACCAATCAATTTTCCAAAAAAAATTACTTTATAGACCTAGAAAAAAAGTAACAAAATTCATTTGGAAGAACAAAAGGTCCAGAATATCAAGGGTATTAATGAAAATAAATGCTAGGGAAGGTGGCCTAGCTATACCAGATTTTAATCTATATTATATAGCAGCAGTCATCAAAAGTACTTGGTACTGCCTGAGGAATAAAGCAGTGGATCAATGAAATAGATTGGTTACACAAGACTCAGCAGTCAATGACTACTCTTCAAACCTATCAAACCTACTCTTTGATAAACCCAAAGACCCCCATTTTTGGGATAAGAACTCACTATTTGAAAAAATAACTGTTGGGAAAACTGGAATATAGTATGTCAGAAACAGGGTATAGCCCATTATCTAACACCGTATACCAAAATTAAGTCTAAATGGGTGCGTGATCTAGGTATAAAGGATGATACTATAAGAAATCTGTGAAAGCAAGGAATAGTTTACTTGTCAGATTTATGGAGAGGGGGAGGTTTCATGACCGAACAAGAATTAGAGAAAAGTATAAAATGCAAAATGGATAACTTTGAATTCATGAAACTGAAAAACTTCTGTACAAACAAAGCTAATGTAACCAAGATTAAGAGGGAAGTACAAAATTGGAAAAAAGTTTTTACAACCAATGTCTCTGATAAAGTCCTCATTTCTAAAATATATAGAGAATTGAGTCAAATCTATAAGAATACATGTTATTCCCCAATTGATAAATGGTCAAAGGATATGAACAGACAGTTCTCAGAGGAAGAAATTAAACATATCTATATGCATATGAAAAAATGCTCTAAATCACTATTGATTAGAGAAATGCAAATCAAAACAACTCTGAGGCACCACATCTCACTGGCCAGATTGGGTAAGATGATAAAACTGGAAAATGATAAATGCTGGCGAGGATATGGAAAAATTGGAAGACTAATACATTGCTGGTGGAGTTGTGAACTGATCCAACCATTCTGGAGAGCAATCTGGAACTATACCCAAAGATTTATAAATAACTTTATATCCTTTGTCCCAGCAATTCCACTTCTAGTGTCGTAATCCCAAAGAGATCATAGAAGTGGGAGGAAGACTCATATGTAAAAAATATTTATAGTAGCTCTTCTTGTGGTTGCAAAGAATTGGAAATTAAGGGGATGCCCATCAATTGGGGAATGGCTAAACAAGTTATGGCATATGAAGGTAATGGGATACTATTACACCATAAAAAATGAAGAGCAGATGGACTTCATATCTACTTGGAGAGGCTTATACAAACTGATGCTGAGTGAGAAGAGCAGAACCAGGAAAAATCTGCACACAATTACAGATACAACATATGTGTGATGACCAACTGATAGACTGGACTCTTCTCAGAAATGCAGGGCTATAAGTATACTCCAAAAGGCCCATGACGGAGAGAGATGTCTACATTCAGAGAAAGAACCAGCAAGAGCAGAGTTTGAATGCAGATTGAAGCAAATTACCTGCTCTCTTTCTTTTTCTTGTTTGGTTTGATTTCCTCTTTCCCATTGTTCATTCCATCCAATACAATCCTTCTTTATAACCTGACCAATGTCTAATGTGAAAGTATCTGCAGATCCTATACCTGATTGTATGCTGTCGTGGGGTGGGGGTTGGGGAAGGAGAGGGAGAAAATTTGAAACTCAGAGAACTGGGGAATGGAATCTTTCAAACTCAAAGTAAACAAATTAATAAAGACAAAAAATAAAATAAAATATGGAAAATACCTACAGTACCTACTATATAAGATGCTTGTGAGGGTCAAATAGGATAATATATATAAAACACTTTGAAAACTTCAGAACACTATATAAATATATCCTATTCTTGTTGTTACTTCTGCACATATATTTATAGGAATACATAATTTATTTTTGTGTAAACATACATGTGTACATGCTTATACATATAAATTATATGCATATATTTTTCATGTCACTCATTGAAGATGCTTCATGTAAGTTTTAACATGATATTTCAATGGATCTTTGGTATCATCAAGTGGGTTATTCCTTTCCTTAATGATATATTTTATAAAATTCTTGTATGAAAAAAATGTTTGGATAATACTTTGTAGTCTACTTATGGCTACCAAACATCATTAAAGTGTTTCTAGGTGACTCAATATTGTGTTTCTTCAGGTTTCAGTGTACAATGATTATTATCCATGTAATATCACCAAATTACAGAGAAGAGTGATAGATGATTATGAGCAACATTGTCTTGTAACAGACAAGAGTGGTGGTGAAGAAAATGATTTTGAAGAAAAAGTGGAGAGAGACCCAAGTAAGCCAGATCAACTCAAGGTATTATTGATAACAGGGCAATTGCTAACTTTTTTACTAACTCTTAATATATGATAGTAGGAAATAGAATGTCAAGATGAAATCTGAAAGACCCTTTGACCAGTTTAAGTCCATTAAGAAGAAATCAATTCAGAAGGGGACACAACTTTAAAACCATCAAGGAATTACCTCTTAAGATACCTGAAAGAATGCATTATTCAAGATGGTTGGACAAATCAAAGATGGTTTTATCACCTCACCAAAAAATAGGATTTAGGAGGAAGACATTAGTTATTACTCATATGTCCATTTTATCATCTCTTTTAAATCTTTATGAGAATGATCTACACATGTAACAAGGGTGCTCTTGCTGAAAAATTCTTTGTTTATTTTTTACCTTTCTGCTTTTTCTATCTCTTGTTGTCAGATTTCTAAAATTTGTTTCCTTAACAGAGAAAAGTAATTAGTATGTACAAAATGAAGGATGATGATGGTATACAATGATTTCAATACTTGGAATACAAATAGGCAAGCAGATCATTTCACGTGTGATTCTCAACTTTCTGAAATCTGATCATCTTGTTATAACAGCTTCTTACTTTACAAAATCAATAGCTGGCTGAAATATATCTGCTGGCTCTCCTTGTTTCCCACATCTTACTTCATGTAATTGGAACCAACCCTATTCTCTGATTCTCATCACATTTCACTTTTATTTAGCCTGACTTAAAATTTTAGAAGAGAATATTCTGAATGTATTAGAAAATTTCTCCCATTCTATTGACTATGTTATGTATCTTGTTTCCTTTAACTGCATTTTAACTTTGCTTCTTTCAGGAAGCTTACCTAAATGAATGCCATCTAATATTCATTTAGTATAATCTTTAACCTAGTATTTCCTTCTTTCTTCACAAGCCTTTCATAATAAGTGGATATATTAATACACAGCTTTGTTGATAGCATGTTTTTCTATTAGACTATAAACTCCTTGAGTGAAGAATAATGATGTGATGATTGTGGCCAAGTAATAATTTTGTGAGTGAAGCCACTTTAAAATAAGTTTTTCTAAAAAAAATTGTACACTATCTCCTTTGAACAAGGACCTAATTACTGAATTTTACTCAAGAGAAGAAAGCTATGTAATAGTTAATGTAGACTTCCTCTCAACAAGCACCTACTAGAATACATTTACTTTTGTGGACATTTAAGTTTTTAAAATCAATTTATTGTATTAAACTTACGCATACAGCTCACATACTAATTGCATTAGGCATTCAGCTGTTCTATCACATATCTTAGTCAAATTGAAAAGAAAATCTAAGTTATAAACTCTGCGGCAGTTGGTTGGAAGATAAAGAGACCTCATTAACAACACTAGACACAGCCTATGTAAATCCTTGGGTACTCCATAAAAAAACCATATAGACTATTTTCTGTTCATTTAAAATGGTGAGAAGGTAACTCAGGCATGAAAATTGATATAATTAAGTGCTGTAATTACAATGAGCAAAACAGACTTGTGCTTTCTGGCTGATACACATATTCAGCAAATGTCTGATCTTTGGAGCACATGTCATTCAGCAATACAGCAACAGCAAATATTTATAAAATTTTTCTGCAGGGTACTATAATAGGTGTTGGAGATACAAAAGGTATAAGTGTTCCTTATTTTCAGAGTCTAATAAGAGGATATGTCATGTGCACAAAAAATAGAAGTTCAAAAGAAGGATGTTTTAGTGAGTGTGGTATTGTTCTTAGGCTTTTAGGACAGGTAGGTGGGACAATGGAGTGCTAGGCCTGGAGTAAGAAGACTTGAGTTGAAATATGACTTCAGATACTTACTAACTGTGTAACCCTCAGCAAATCACTTAACCCCTACTTGCTTCAGTTTCTTCAACTGAAAAATGAAGATAATAACACCTGCTTGCCGAGATTGTTATAAGAATCAAAAGAGAAGGTAAAACACTTAGCACACTGCTTAGTACATAGTAATTGCTATGTAAATATTAGCTATTGTTATTATTATTTTATTTTACTTGAGGGAATCAAGGAAATTTTAATAGAGTAATAATAGAATCTCCAAGTTGGAGGGGCCTGAACAAGAACTCCTCTGTAACATTCACGACAACTGGGCAGCTTTACTCCCCAAGAAAATCCATCCCAATTTTGGACAACTTTAAATATTAGGGTTTTTTTCTCTTTTGTTTAGTCATTTTAATTCTGCTTATTTAGTCCTTTTTTGTGACCTCATTTGGGGTGTTCTTGGCAAAGATACTGGACTAGTTTGCCATTCCTTCTCTAGCTCATTTTACAGATGAGGAAACTGAGACAAAAAAGATTAAGTGACTTGCTCAGGGTGACACAGATAGTGATCAGGTCTTACTGACTGACTCTGGGCCTGGTACTCTATCCATTTAGACACTTAGCTTGTAGCTGCCCAATTTTTCCCCTCATTCAGACCTAAATAATCTTCTTTTCAATTTATACCCATAGATCCTAGTTATGGTCTTTGGGCCAACCAAAACAAATTTAACCTCTCTTCTATTTAATAGTTCTTCAAATACTTAAGACTGTTACTGTATCTCCCACTGAGCCTTTTCTTTCTTAGGATAATCATCTTTGGTTCCTTCAAACAATATGGGCATGGCATGATCTTGAGTTCTCTCAAGTGGGTGCTCTTTTGTAAATACTCTTAAGTTTGCCTATGATCTTTTTAAACTACAATCTTCCTAGATCTGAAGGCACAGTGTTAATCAGAAAAGAATGAACTATCATCCCTTTGTGTTTAAGACATGATACCTCTCTTAATGCCACCCAGGAGGATGCTAAGGTTTTGTTTCATTTGGAAGGGAGAGACTGCTGTCACCCTATTGATTCATCTTGAGCTGTAGTACACTCAAATCTCCAGATATTCTCAACAAAACTGTTGTCTATATTGCCCTTTTTGTACTTATATAGTTTATTTTTTGCCCTTTTTTGGGAGGGCAATTGGGGTTAAGTGACTTGCCCAAGGTCACACAGCTAGTTTTTGTGTTAAGTATCTGAGGCAAGATTTGAACTCAGATCCTCCTGATTCTAGGGCCAGTTCTCTATTCACTGTGCCACCTAACTGACCCACAGTTTATTTTTTTTTTAATAATTTGAGTAAAGGACTTTTCCTTTGTCCATATTAAATTTGGCTTTTCTTTTTAGCCAGTTTTGATATTTTTTGTATCTTGACTCTTGATCTATCTCCATCTCACCAATTAAACTACAAAGTCATTTTGGGCAGGGACTACCTCATTTTTGTCCTTTTATTCACTACACCTAGTTCAGGCCTTGACACATATTTAATTTATTTAATTAACGTATCCATTCATTCATGTCTGTTCATCTTGTTCTATTCTCTTTTTAAAATTATTTTTTAAAAAATTTATAGAACAAAATAAGCATTTCCATAACATAGCATAATAAAAAAAGATGATTGCATATGTAACTGCAAATTCACTATTGTATGACTTGCTACTCCTTTTACATACACAACAAAGTTATCATGTAAATTTTCTTCCTCTCCTTTTTTCTTTCTTCCCACTCACTACCATTAGAAACAAATAGATTTTTCTAAGACCATTGAGCTCATAATTACATTTTTTGAAGGGGGGAAGGCAAGGCAGTTGGGGTTAAGTGACTTGCCCAAGGTCACACAGTTAGTAAGTCTTCAGAGTCTGAGGTCACATTTGACCTCAGGTCTGCCTGACTCCAGGGCTGTTGCTCTATTCACTGCACCACCTAGCTGTCCCGCTCATCATTTCATCACAATCATATGCCACAATTTTTTCACCTATTCTCTAATTGATGGGCATCCCATAATTTCCAATTCTTTGTCACCACAGAGAGCTACTATGAACATTTTAGAATATATAGGTTCTTTTCCTTTTTCCCTAATCATCTCTGGAAATAGATCTAGTGGTATTGCTGGGTCAAAGGGTACAGGCAGCTTAATAACTCTTTTGGTACAATTCCACAAAAAATGAATTAGTGCCCCAATTTTTCTACATCCCCTCTGATATTTATCACTTCTACCTTCAATCATTTTAGTCAATCTGAGTAAAATATCTCAGGTTGTTTTAATTTGCATTTTTCTAAACAATAATGATTTAGAACATTTTATATAACTATAAATTGTTTTGATTTCTTCTTTGGAAAACTGTCTTTTCTTATCCCTTGACCACTTAACAATTGGGGAATGACCTGTATTCTTATAGATTTGACAAAATTCTCTCTATATATTTGAGATATATGACCTCTGTTATTCTTTTTCACCTGTGCTCTCCCATACTCTTCCACTCCCTACCATGTGCTGCTAAAAATATTTTTTTTTCTCATTCTCTCAAAAGTTTAGCCAAATTTTCCATCAGTCCTACTCGTATTTTTCCAATGTTTTTTCCTGCCCAGAATACCAACTATTCCAATCAAACATGTTACCAGTTTTTTTTAGGCCACTTCTTATAGACAAGTCATTTCTGACAATGTACTTCAGTGTACTTATCCTACCATGCAACTGGTTTTTTTCTGAGATATTTGACCTGATTTGGCTTTTTGGAATGGGGAGTTGATGGCAAAGAAATACCTACCAAAGTAGTTTATGACCACTTATACAACTTAAAGTATTAGGGACTTGCATGTATGGAGGTTATAAGTTGTGTCTCCAGGATTATAGTGAGTATGAGTCAAAGGAAGGGTTTGAACTTAGATCTTTCTGGCTTCAACATAGGTAATCTATCCACTATGGAATACTGCTACTCTAGGAGCATATTATTAATATAAAATAGATGGTTATAAAGCACAAGCCCTGGAATCAGGAGGACCTGAGTTCAAATCTGACCTCAGACACTTAATATGAAAACTAGCCATGTGACCTTGGGCAAGTCATTTAACCCCAACTGTCCTCCAAAAAGCAAAAAAAAAAAATAACATGGTTGTTTGTTTGCAAAAGAAAACAGAAGGATAATTGAAAATACTTTAGTATGTCTTAAATGCTTCCTCAAGGAATAACTCAAGCACCATCTCCTACACAAGACTTCACACAATCCACTCAATTTTACTTCATATATATATTTTAAATCGCCTTGTGGGTTTACAGTTATGTCTCTTCAATGGAATATAAACTCCTTAAAAGTAATCACTATTTCATCATAATTTCAGTATCTTTAATATCTAACACAAAACCTTGAACATTTCTTCACCCCAGTAAATTTTATTGAATGAATGAAATAAAATTACCCTGGTGTTCTTTTGGTAAATTCTAAGCCCACTTTGTCTCTTTTAAGAATTTGTATAGGGCTTACCTACTGAGGAGTTAATTCAATGGGTAAATTATCAGCCTGCATGCTACAGTTTGGTCAGTGGTATCAAACTCAGTGAGAAACACTATCCACTAATCTGTACATAAAGATACCTATGAGCATCATATTGGTTTAGGTTTAAAACATCATGTTATCTGTTTTTTGTTGTATTTTCATTTATTTTGTTAAGCATACCACAATTACATTTTAATCTGGTTGAGTGTTGTGGGCTGCATGTGGCCTGCAGACTACATGTTTGACACCTTTGGTCTAGGACACAGGGAGTCTAGTTGCTAAATTAGTTTCTTTTGAGTCACTGAGGAGACAGTGAAATATTCTTGAACTCAATGAATTCAGCATGATGTAACTCATAAACAGGAACATCTAAATAATCTCTCCCTTTTTAGAAAATCTCCCTTCTATTTGAATTTTGTGTTAGGCATCCTCTAGATCACTGGAACATTTGGTGAAACTGCATCTCTTTTTTTGTTTTATTGACAGTGATATTTAGTAGGGAGTTTTACCTATGGTTGCATATAGTTTCATCTCAACATATGGAAAACATGTTGTAAAATAAAGAACCCAACACTATGTTTCATTCCACTGTTTTTTTTTTTTTACCCCAGTAATCAACAAGCAATGGCTTAGAATCTAAGTCATCGTTACTAAAAAAAGAGTATCTTCTATTTTCCATACTTCTTATTTTATTGTGTTATTATGGAATTTTCATCTGCTTCAGAAATGTTATTTCATTTTTTATGAAAGTCTTCTTGTTCCCTTATCATATTTCCATCAATAATATCCTACATCATCAGGATTATTCTCATAAAGGTTTTATAGTGATGAAAAATTAGGAATACCAGTCATCAATTGTTCATAACTTCATTGCATGTTTGTTAATAATGTATGATATTACATGATTATAGATTTAGAACTCAAAGAATCTTTAGAGGCAAATGAGTCCAACCACCTCGTTTTACATATGAGGAAACTGAGACCCTGAGTGGTTAAGTGAATTGCCTAAGGTCACATAACTAGGAAATGTCTGATATGGAATTTAAATTCAAGTCTTCCTTATTTAAACTCCAGAGCATCATTATTTTGGAACTTTTCCCTTTTTAATATATATTAAAATAGATTCTTAAATGACTTGAAAATTATATCTCTTTTAGCAGTGATTTCTCCTACATATATTTAGTCCATTCCAGCCACTCTTACTGATTTCATTTCTTCAGCAGCATTTCTACTTCCTTATGTCAAACATTGAAGTGGTAAATTCTAATTGTGCTGCTTCTACTGTTAATAATTGTGGAAGTAATTGCTATTATATTTCATACTTTTGTATGAAATTTGTCATCTGCCTTTCAGTTTTACCAATAAATATTCTTGGAATAATCTGTCAGTTTTCAGACTACATTTCCTGCCCCCTTACTTTTATTTTAACTATTATTCACTATTTTATCAAACAAAACTCTCCTCATGTGTAATGTTTTATAAATCAGCTTGTATTCTTTTTTTGGTTTTGTTTCCTTTTTTTTTGGGGGGGGGGAGGCAATTGGGGTTAAGTAACTTGCCCAAGGTCACATGGCTAAGTTTTTTTTGTGTGTATGTGTGCTAAGTGTCTGAGACTGGATCCGAACTCAGGTCCTCCTGACTCCAGGGCTGGCACTCAACTCACTGTACCACCTAGCTGCCCCGCAGCTTGTATTCTATATAAAATTTTACCTTAATTATCCTGCTTCCTTGCTGAGCAAGAGGATCAAGGGTTTATGAGCTCTTTCTTATTCTGTCAACAGTTTTACATTGGTTAAACTCTTTTAAGAAATGAAAATGATTAGGGTCAATGTCCTAAGTTTTTCTGCCTCCCATTTTTTTAGAGCAATTGGGGTTAAGTAACTTGCTCAAGGTTATATGGCCAGTTATTTCTGGGTGTGATGCTAAGTATAGGAGCCTGGATTCAATCCCAGGTTATCCCGACACTGGGGCTGGTGCTCTTACTCACTGTGCTACCTGGGTGCCCCCTGTCTCCCATTTTTAGAGTCAGTAGCTCCTTTAAATAGATTAGTTTGTGTCTGTTGTGAAAGTGTCTCCAAACTTTTATTTTTCTCCTTATTTGATACTGATCATTGATTTTTTTAAACCAGTAGATGATCTAATTATAAATAATCAATTAATTCTGAAATGCATTTCTCCCTCCATCTTAGTAACCAATTTCCTTTCCATTAGGAGGAAGGCATTTTTCATGTGTGTGATGATTGATGGTCCTTATGTTAATCTTGGTAAAGAATGTATTCATGGTAAAATAATGACACTCACATATTCTCATAATTCATCCAAAAAGACAGGATTAAGCTACCAGGATTACTCAGCATTTCATTGGCAATATTGTATGCATGGGGAGTGTATGTAAAAATATAAGGCCACTAATTCAGATCTGAGGAACTTTAAGGACCTAATATATTCTTTCATCAAAGAAACTGCCTAATTTAGAGTCATACATCCCAACTTTCCAGTGATTAAATTTTATATTAATTTGAAACAAATGTGTAGACTAAGCTAAATGTAAATTCACATTGCCTTCAAAATAATAGGTTTGTTTTTAGTGTACCTGGAAAAGAAGTGGTTAAAATGGCAGGCTTATAAAAATAATGGTAGAGAGTGGAGATATACAAGATAAACCTCATATACAGTTCAACCATAGCAGTGATATGGACAAGAAACCTGAAGGTCTCCTACTCCAATTGAGAGACTCTAAAACAAGTTACAGAAATAGACTCATAGGAAAGGCATAGAAGGCAGGGAATCATATATGACCATGATCACATAGGTATTTTTTCTCTTGCTTAATTTTTTACCAGGCTATGCAGAATTATTAGATCACGTTTGAAATATCAGTAACTTGTCAATGTCAGTGCCAAATAAAATAGTTTGTTATAACTCCTCCACCCATCTCAGTGTGAAAGTGATAAATCCCTTATCAAAACAACAGTTAGGTTGCTTAGCAATTCCACCTACTCTACCCCCACTTCAAAAGTCCTCAACATCATTATCCTGTTGCTCTCCCAGCTGCTGCTACTGTCTATTACATTAGTTGAATTTCTTGCCCCCATTTAAACTAAAAGGGGAGAAATGGTTCTGTTATATCCCTCTGCTACAATAATTGCAGTATTAAATCAATTATTTACAGTATGCATTCACAGGCAAGATTGTTTCAGACATTATTTTGTTTCTGTATTTGCATCATTTATGTTTAAGGAATTTGTGGACTGGAATCTTATCCAAATTTGTCGACATCATCACCTTTAAGCAAATGTCAGCACTGAAAGGATGCTATAGACACCACAGGATATAGTGCAATAGATTGTTAGAGAAGACTAGCCAACAAGGAGTGCATCACTACTCTTCATCCAATATTTCAAAGCTCCCTGAGAGGACAATTTGTGCTGTATCTATCTTTATATCTTCAGACAAACACACTACTACCCAAAGAAGATGCACTAGGAATGTATGTTGAATTGAATTCAAAGTTATAGTAGTTGGGGTTTTGGCATTTTTTTTGTATTGCTAATACAACATTTCACAACTTGAACTTTAAAGATTATCTAATACACATAACTCCACAGAATGGACTTTAAAAATTAACTAATACAATCCTCTTATTAAAGAGACATGTAAACTGAAGTCCACAAAAGTTAAATGATTTAATCACAATAGTTGCAGGCAACAGACTTGAGATTCTTATTTAGTTCTGGATTCCAAATCCTAAGTTTTTTTTTTTTACTATATGCATGAGGCCTTGTAAGATATACAATTATATGTCCTGACAGATGATCTGAAATTACTTAAAGTTTTCTTATTTTTATCCTAAGTGTTAGTGATGACTAAGAAATAAAGACCTAGACCAAGATGAATTCCTGCTGACACATTCAAATAATCAAATGGAACTGGGATTGAAGTAAATTGTGAGTTCCCTCAAAGGATCCAGATCACAGTTATTCCATGCTGGCATATTCTCTGGAACTCTTGCCTGTGTGCTCCAAAAAGGAAGGGGATCCAGGGAATCTGAGAACCAGCTCCAAGTCAAGATGAAAAGACCTCTCTGTGGGTAGTGAATAATGGTGAAATTGTAATTTCCTAGTGACCTAGGGGTGGAGGGTTTGTGTATGATACTTAGTAATTGATTGCTGAATAAATGACTGAGTTAATTTAGTGTGCCCCATGAGGGGAATACTTTGACTATTGTACTTTGAGATGATTGTTCTTTGTTCTAAATATTGTGACCACTTTGGTGAAAACCATTTTAATGATAAGCTGTTGTGAATACTATATTGTGATTATCTGTGATAAGTTGTAATACTGTGAATGGTGTACTTTAATTTTCTGTGAATATTTTGGTTTGATTTGTTATGGAATAAATAGAGCATTCACTATACTGTGAAATCAGAACCTTAAAACTCTTCACAGTAGCATTCTTCTGGAAAGCTGCTCATGCATGGACTTATAATAGGTAGTAATCTCAGAGACAGGATTTGAACCCAGCTCCTTTGATTCCAAACTCAGTGTTCTTTTCATTATGTCATTTGGTCTACTGTAATGATAGCTCCTAGATAAAAAAAAAACAAAAACAACCTCTTGGTGATCAAAGGAGAATATTTATATCTAAATCTCTCTGTGTGTGTATGTATACATGCATACTCATACATATCTCTACATATTAAATATATGTATATATACATATATACACTTTGTAACATATATATATGTATATATATATATATATATATGGGTGTATGAACATTGCTTTGCAAACCTTAGCATGTTATATAAATGTCAGTGATTGTTACTGAAACAAAACATGAAGGAAATTCTTTTTTTGGCCACTACAATTGGAATCATCTTATGATTTATCATTTTACATGTACCAGCATAAATTTGCTAGACTTAACTAGTATTGTCCCTAAACAACAATCTCATTGTAAATTACTAGACCTGCTCTCAGGGCCTTTACAATTTTACAAGAGCTGCCACATATTGTCCTGAGTTGTCATAGATCTTTGAGACCCTAGGACCACCTCCTTGTTCTAATGATACGTCTAAGGAAGAATTTAACCCATGAAAATATATGTCTTACGTCTTCTTGTATAATACAAGTTCAAATAAGGAATAAGGTCAGAAAGTTGATTCCTATCCATAATAGCCATGTAAATAACCTTAGGCAAAAAAAAAAAGATTTTGGTGGGAAACATGCCTAAAAGTTTAAGGAAGGAGTCAAAAAGTACAATCTTAATGATTGTTAAAAGTACAATCTGTTTTCCCTGAGTCAAAGTATGTCTAGTATGTCTTTGAGGTTTCTGAGTCTTACTATCATTAAATGTGTTTCCATGACCTTAACTCACATGGGGGAAAAATAGGATAATTTTGTGTGTGTTGAAAATTTTCCAAAGTAATAAAATTTCCTTTTAACTTGTTTTCTTGGTGAAGGTAAACAAAGTAATGACAAGAGCTGGTTAAGATTTTTTGTTGAGCAGGTGGAGAATATGACTTTGTAGCAAGGCAGAGAAGAATTTTGGAACTTCTGTCACCTAAGAAGCAGGTAGTTGGCACAGTAGTTAGGGCACTGGCCTGGCTTCAAAACACCTGAGCCCAACTTTAATCTCAGACCCTTACTAGCTATGATGCCCTTGATAAGTCATGTAACTTCAATCTCTAGTTTCCTCATTTATAAAATCAAGATAATAGGACCCACTTCCCAGAATTGGATTAAATGAGATATTTATAAAATACTATACAAACCTCAAAGTGCTATATAAATCCTACGTCTTATTAGCTAACTGGCAGGTAGGTGGCACAGTGGATTGAATGCCAGGCAACAATCAGGAAGATTCATTTTCCCAAGTTCAAATCTGACCTCAGATACTTCAACTAGCTATGTGGCTGTGGGAAAGTAACCTAACACTGTTGCTGTTTCATAATTTGTAAAATGGGCTGGACAAGGAAATGGCAAACCACTTTAGTATCTGTGCTAAGAAAACCCCAACTAGGGTCATGAAGAGTCAGACATGACTGAAAAGATCGAACAACAACAAATAGACAAATAAAAAAAATTAATCTGTTAGTAACTTCTGAATTATTCCACTGGAATTACTTCTCCTTTCCCTCACCTACATAAGCATTAATGGAGCAAAATTATGCTAAACAAGAACCAATGGGGTTTGAAAAAATTTCACTAGTACAAGGAACTTTCACATGAAAAAAGTCCATATTTTAATGCAAGTTAGTACTTTCTCTGCAATTTATAGCCTTAGGTAGCTGCCTAGATAACTTAGAGTTTAGGTGACTAGCTAAAGGATACATAGCCAGTATGTAGTAAAAGAAGGTAATGAACCCAGGTATTCCTGAGTTCAAGGTCATCTCTTTACCTGCTATACAACATTAGCTATAACTTGTTTTGGATATATTTGCCTTGTCAACCTCCAGAATTCAGTGTAGGAAAGACAAACAGAATTAGGCTATATGAGCATCTTTTTTCTCATTTCTCTCAAGGCATGCATGCATGCATATGAATGTATGGGAGAGGGAGTTAGCAACTAAGCTCACTTTTGGGATCAGGTTCCACAGTTTATATACCCTCCCAATAGAAGCTGATATTACTCCATCGTAAATTCACCCCTGGACAGAGAAAATATCTCTATGTCAGACTACTCCCAGCTAAAGCAGAACACTTCTAGCCTCCAATTTTCCAGATAAAAGACTCTGTCTGCACCAAAGCTTGTGTAGAGTACAATGGACTTCCCAACTTTGGATTAAATTCCTGGCAAGCTTGGGTGGAGTTTAACCAGGGTACAGAGATTCAATGCAGTCGCATTAAGCTTGGTTGAGGGATAACCAGGATAAGGAGAGACAATGCTTTCTCTTTCTGAAGAAAAAAATAAAAAAAGCAAAATAAAGAAACAAACAAAAAAAACCTCATACAAAACCTGAATTTAAAGTCAAAACTTTGGAAGAAGGGGGGGAGTTCTGAACCTCCCCAAGATATTGATTATTAATAATCATTTTTATAGTCTTCCTCCATTAGATTGTGATCTCCTTGAGGTCAGAGACTATCTTTTGTCTCTTTTCTATCCCCAGCATTGAACACAGTGCCTAACCAAGAATACGTGCTTAATAAATGTTTATCAATTGATTAATTGGAGATAGAAGAAGCAAAAAAATCATCAAATGCAATTTAGCCTAGCCCTCATGCCACCTGCAGGTCATTTGCCTTCTCTGGGCCATGTTTGTCTCATCTATAAAATGAAGGAGTTGGATTAAATGATTACTATGATTCCTTCCAGCTAAAATTCCCATTCGTCTTTATATCCATAGAGCAATGTGAATGAAACTTGTCCACTGTTACATATGGAGGGAAAGAAAATCATTGAAAGGAATCAGGGATAAGAGAACCAGAGCCAGCTTTTCTTAAGTGGTCACATGTTGAGGCTTAAACAAGTCACTTTTACATTAGAACCTTGTTAGACAGGTGGGAGGAATGATTAAGAAAGAGGTATGAGAAGCCTGGGTTGCAGGATGATGGCAGGAATGGGGTAGGGAGCATAAAGGTGAGGAAGAAGATGCAAGTGGGCCATTCCCATCTGGGAAAGTTTGGCTTGCTACCCTTTGGCATGCATTCTAGGGGTTACCAGCATCTGTTCTGGAGCCTGGATTCATCGACCATTTGCCTGAATACATGCTGAATAAAACTGAGAATTAAAAAAATGTTTCCATCTGGCTTCATGGAGACAGATTACAAAGAAGGGCATTTATGAGAATGGAGATAAAATACCAGGCCATATATATTATTGCCTTTCTTCTGCTTTGGATTTAACTGGATTAGGATAATTTGGGAGAAAAAGCACAACTATGAAAAGCTTGCTAACCATTTACCCCATCATATCAATCTCCTGTGATTGGTAATTTTTAAAGCACATGGTGAATTGGCTTGAGCTCCAATATTACCTTCAGGTGCAGTTAAAGGCAGCCGCTTACCCTTGAGCAAAAGTGGTCTGACCATCAGGTGTAGATGCAGGCCACTGAACTGCATGATTAAATGCTGGTGTACAGACAGCAGGTTGCCTTGTTGAGGCTGCTTCTGAGAAAATCAGCCAAATGTTTTATATTGATAGCTTTTATTCTGCCTTCCTAAAATGGTGCATGGATCTGCATACCAATTTATGTGGACATCAGGTGGGACTGGGCTTTTCTATCTCTTTTGAACCTGTATATTTTCTTGGAAATGTGCAGGTGAGATCAGGACAATATTTTGGCAATAGTGTGCTTACTACTATTTGTATTCACTGTGTGTTCTCCAGAACTTAATTTAGCAATAGGAAGTCTGTAGCCCTTTTTCCAGTCTTTTGGGGAAGTGCATTTATATGAATGTCTCCCATAAGACTTAGGATTGGGAGATGGAAGACTACTAGTGCTCATTTTTAAAAAATTTAATTTCTTTAAATTTATTTTCCCAGTGTTTTAAGGTTTCTGTCTTACCTCAATTTCCAAGGAGAATTGTAATATATGCATTATTGTGTTTAACAGACATGATATATATATATATATGTGCATATATATATATATATAATATTTACATAATGCTTTAAGGCATACAAAACACCTTGCATTTATTCATGTGATTCTCCCAGAAATCATCAGAGATAGGTGCTATTATTATCCTCATTTGTCAGGTCAGGAAACTGAGACTCAGAACTTAGTGACTTTTCCAGGGTAACAAAGCTAATAAGTATGTAAGTCAGGATTTGAAATTGGTTTTTCTGATTCTATATCTAGGTGTCTTTTCACTCTTTATTCTATACGGTTGCTTTCAATACATTAATGCCTTTTCCACATTAATATTTTTTAAAATGTTTTTTCTAATTTTGAAGATAATCTATTATCTAACTTGATTACTCAACTTTTTTTCTAATTAGTCTAAATGCAGAAATCCGTTTTATGATTGAAATTAGGGAATCCAAAAATTTAGGGGGAGTACTTACTTGGAAATCTAATGATCTGGGGTTTGCTGTCATTTCAACCACTGGCTTATCATGTGATTTTCAGGTAATCACTTAACCATTTTCTGTCTCAATGTCCTTATAAATACAATGATTGGGGAGGATGCCTTCTTCCTTGAAATACTAAAAAAATGAATGCATTATTAATTGATTAAATTAATTTGTGTGAAAATACTTTGAAGAAAATTGCAAATACAAATATTGAAGCCACTAATAGTCCCACATTAAAATCAGTCACATTACATAATGTCTTTGATAGCTCCTAGTTGTATATTCAGGCATATTGAGTTACTGCCAATGTTCTAAACTGTTTGGAAAGTTGCAATACTTTTAAGGTACAAGGCCCTCTTGTAGTCCTATACTGTTACCTAAAAGTAGGCGACAGACAGCTTCCAGGAGACTAGAGAATGGGAACATACTTGAACATTCTGTGCTGCCTTACCAAGTGGTTAGGAGTAGCATTTTTTTAATTGTCTGGTTACATGGAACTGATCGAATCTTTCAGTAACTTGAGTAAGTAACTCAGATGGCTTTTCCTAAATTCCTATCTGAGTGAAGGACTCCTCCATTAGTAGCTGGTAACACATTATGGTAGAGGGAAAACTTGAGGACTATCTTCTTCTCCCTCCTACTTCTCAGAGCTCAGGCCCTGTAGACCTGAGAAATAGGTCTGGGTTTTGAATTTTTCCTTTATCTTTATCTCTTCTAGGTGTAAGAAGTAGAGTTTCTAGCCTAGGAACTCAAGTCATCAGGATCTGGAAGTCCATGAATCCAGGCTGCCTGCTATAACAAATCCAGAAGTGAAGCCTTAAGAGATAGTAAGACTTTGAACTTGAACTTGGGACTAATGTTATGCATCAACTGAAATAAACTCTGATCCTAATCCCTTCCTTTTTCCAGAGATTGAAATTATTTAGAGGGGTACTTGGGGTTATGCCCCCAAAGTAGTTAGGGAAATGTTCACATATTTGTTCTTGCTATCTTTGAAGTAAATAACCTTTTGAAAAAAGTTAATCTGATTTTAAATAGTTAACTGGAATAGGGATGTTTAGTCACTGGGGTACAAAAATGTGAAGTCACAGTTGGTGGGGGCTCTAGTTAATGTCAAAGAAGAGAAACTCCCCAATTCTCTTAGTTTATTGGTGAAAGCTGGGGTAGGATATATTATAAGAAGCTTGGCTTTAAGAGACTGGGACAAGAGCAAAGCATATGGGGCTGTGTCTGGGATAAAAATGGACACCTTACATTTGTAGGGACCCCTGGTGAGATTCTCTACCTGGAACTTAAGTTTTTGTGAACTCTTCTTTGTGAGATCCTAGAAAATTGATTAAAAAAATAACCATAGTGATAATGCAACAGCTAGATTTTTATAGTACTTTGATATTTACAAAGTGCTTTGTAAATATCATCTTACCCTCACAATAATACAAGGATGTAGGTGCTATCATTATTATCTTATTTTTACTAATGAGGAAACTGAGGCAGGCAAAGGTTAAGTGTTTTGCTTAGTGTCACATAACTAGTAAGTGTCTGAGGTACAATTTGAAGTTAAGTCTTTCAGGAATATGTGTTGTCCAATATGTCCAAACACAATGAGTGCTCCAACCATTGTGCCAACTAGCTCTCTTATTTTTAGGGTATAATTATACAGATTTTCTTTTGATTTCTGGTATTTGTTTCCTCACAAGTCAATTCCATTAAAATAAATGTACAATCTTTGTACTTGTTGATTTATTTTTTGCTTTTTTTTTTTAGGAGGGGGGAAGGCAGGGCAATTGGGGTTAAGTGACTTGCCCAAGGTCACATGGCTAGCTTTTGTGTTAAGTGTCTGAGGCCTGATTTGAACTCAGGTCCTCCTGAATCCAGGGCCAGTGCTCTATTCTTATTGATTTCTTGAATACTAGATATTATCACTTGTTGTATTATTGATATTTATGTAAGCATTGAGTTTGAGTCTAATATGATAAATATGGAGTTTGTTATACCCCTTGGAATGCTAGTAGAAACATTCATATTGTTTTTCTGTTTGCATTCAAATAGACCTAAACCTCTTTGTCTTATTGTTAAAGCAATGTTATTTACGACCTTATCGGGTTCAGTTTGTCTGTGTGCTTAGAAATCCCAAATATTTGATTGTATTTTAGAAAAAAAATTTTCTAACCAAACTGTAATGTAATGCCAAGCAAAGGCAACTTCCCAGGTTCAAAATACCAGCATAGGTGCTCTCTATTTTATTCAGTGACAAACCAAGAACAGAGAAGATTAAAACATGACATCATTCCAAATACAACATTTACTAAGCGTGATTAAATAATCTCCAAGTACTACCCCACCCCAGGATCTTCCAATCATTCAATCAATTACAAAGTCCCTGTTCTAAATACTACTCCATCCCTAGGCTATACCTTAATTAAGTCCACCACAAAACCCCTCTTCTCAAATGGAGATTAGTTTCCAAACATAGGTAAAGTACCTTCATTTGTCAATCACAGAGCACAATAAGGTCAAAAGTTCCCCACCCCCAGGATCACAATTGAATCTACCCCAGAGTTACATCAAGTTTAAACACAGCACTTAATACCCAAATGGAGGTCTTTTCTTCATCTTGACACGAGGCAAGTTCTCAGCAATCTTAGTTCCTGGGGAGACAAGGCTTAGCAAGGCCATAAGATACATTGCCAGTCCCTTCATGAATTCATCCTCTGTCTGTAGAACAGTCCTAGAACCCCTGAACACATTAGCAAAGCCCTCTCCCAGGATTTCTGTAAACATACAACCAGAAAATCCTTCTTCAGGGCTTCTGAACCAACAGAAAGGCTCCCAGACCCCTGCAACAACAGCACTGTCCCTCACCAGTGGACAGTATTCACTCTGTCTGCAGGACAGTCTCCAGACCCCTGCAACAACAGTACTGTCCCTCACCAGTGGACAGTATTCACTCTCTGTCTGCAGGACAGTCTCAGGCCTTCTTAGCGAACAGCCAGGTTCCAGGACTTCTTCAACAAAAGGACTGTCTTTCACCAGTGGACAAATCTGGCAAAACAACATCAAAACAGCCATGTCTCCTCAGTCCTTGGCAGCTCAGGGGGCAGGTCTCAAAAGTCCAGGGCAATTCAAAGCGGCCACCAGCAATTCTCTTAGTCTCTCTCTCTCCACGAGGTGCTGCTTCCAAAAAGATCTTCCGCCTCTCTCTTGTGTCTCCAAATCTACGTCACCAGCTCCTCCCAATTCAGGACTTTCTTTTCACATCAACAAGCCCATCCCACAGGTGGGATTAACAAACTCTGGGTTTTAACACAATCAATTTGAAAACCAAGCCAATACAGGGGAATCTTTAATTGCCATTACTATCACACAAACTTACTTGTCTGATAGGTTGAGTTTGTAATTCCATTTGGATTAGCATAGTGGCCCAGATTCATTGGGTGGAATTCCAGATCCATTATGGATTAAAAAGAAAATTTGACTAGTCTGAGGAGCTCTAGAAAAATTTTGTGTATCTATGTACAAATGGACCTTTGAAAATATTGTTCAGGCCCCAGATAGATGGTCTCATGCACTGAGGGAATAATGGAAAAATCTTCACATAGGATGGTAGTTTCATCTAAGAGTAAAGACATGATTTCTAGTTGACTCCATAATCTAAATTCCTGTGAGAAAAACTCCAGGTTATCTGGAAAGCTCCCCATGGACCGTGTTCCCTGGTAACATAGGAAGTCAATTTTGCCTTTTCCATTCTTTTATTTTGGTTGTGGCTTGAAGTAAGCCTTTTGAGCACTAAGCAAAGTACCTGTTGAGTACTAAACAAGCGGTAATCTTTGGTAAATAAAATGGAGAAATGCAGAACTTTACATTTGAGGATAATTGTTATTTTCACTTGTACCTGTTAGACTATGTACGTACATACATATATACATATATGTATACCAATAGATATGCACACATATACATACATACATACACACATCTCATTCCACATTCATTGTTGTGAGATTCTTTCCTATATAGCACTAAGATTCTTTCCCATATAGCACTGGGAAAAGAAATGAAAGAATAAGCTTATGCCTACATAGATACTTCAAAGGATTGTTCTGGATTGGGCACGTGGACATTGTGTTCAAAATGCATTGCTGCCTATTTAAAGGTTATTGCATTTTTTTTTTCAAATGGAAAGAATCACCTAATATGGCACCCCCAACATGGAGAATGCTAGGAATATGGTTCCAGTAGTCTGGAGGATCAGACATACATAAACATTTGATATCCTACATTGGCATACCAAGTATGATTGAGAGCAGCTTTTGCCATTATCTGTGTTGTCAGAGTTAACTGTTTTTCAAACTTACTACATCTTTAAACTGTCTTTTCGATAATAATTATGCCTTTTTACTGCTTTAGTATCTAAGGATAAACAACTGCTTCACTCATGCCATGATATAAGATGGAACAGCCTGAGAACCAATTTCTTTACTCTCACTCCATTAAGAACATACGATTCAGGGGCGGCCAGGTAGCACAGTGAGTAAGAGCACTGGCCCCAGTGTCGGGATGACCTGGGGATCGAATCTGGGCTCAGATACTTAGCACCACACACAGAAATAACTGGCATTGTAACCTTGAGCAAGTTACTTAACCCCAATTTCTAAAAAAAAAAAAAGAACATATGATTCTGAGAA
Source organism: Petaurus breviceps papuanus (assembly GCF_028583685.1). NCBI lineage: Eukaryota > Metazoa > Chordata > Mammalia > Diprotodontia > Petauridae > Petaurus > Petaurus breviceps. The sequence goes on along the minus strand of NW_027187295.1, from coordinate 4,162,590 downwards.
AAGGGCCTGGGTCTTTGTGCTTTTCTTTTCTAGGCCCAGGGAGTAGTCTCCCACTTGACCAGGAAGTGTGTGTGATAGGGAACCAGAAATCCAGAATTTGTATTTTATCCCACTAACAAAGTCTTGAGAAGCATAGACTGCTAAGCTAGCAAAATGCAGAATTGATGACTTTAGACTTGAACTTGGACTTGAACTAGGGCTAATGTTATGCAGGAATTAAGTCAATCTGTTAGCCTCATACCCCTTACCTTCCCAGACACAGAGATGGGCTAAGGTGGTAGAGGTGGGTAGAGTGGCAGAAATTATGTCCCTGATATGCTGAGAGGAAATGTTTTCCTATTTGCCCTTGGTATATCTTGGAAGTAAATATACCTTTGAAAAGGTAACCTGATGCTAAGTGGTTCAATGGAACTGGAGTGCTAGTCATAGTGTCCCTAAAAATAGGAGAGAACAATCTCTGTGGGCCAATGTCAGAGAAGGGAAACTTCCTAAACCCCTCAGGGCACTGGAGAACCTGAGTGGCTTGGGGGGTGGGGAATAAAATATAACAGCAATGGCTCCCAGAGAGTAGGGTTACTATGTCCCAGAGAAATCTAGTCATAGTTATTAGGAAATCATCCTACAAGAAGGTGCAAATATTCAACAAATATTAGTAAATGTTTATTATGCTTAAAACTAGACACTGATAGGAGAAACAAGGTTTTGATAAGCTATAACCCTTATCTTCATGGAACTTGCTTTCTAGTGGAGGATATGAAATAAACAAAAATAACTCTAATATAAAACATAAAGTCACAGCAGTATTTGATTAGATCGTTATATGAAAATAAGAAAGGAAAGATCCTTACAGACTGGGAATGTACAAGGAAATGATATGGAGTGGGATTTAGACAAAGTTTCTTTCACTCTAGAATAAGTTCATTTCCCCACCTCTTATGAGAGAATTAGAAAACAGTACCAAATTCTCAGATACATAAGATTAGGCATACCATGATGCAACCGACAATTACTAAATGGTAAAACTATTTAGAATAGGATATTTTGGAGCAAATATGGTATACTGAGTTTAAGATGTCAGTGGATCATTAAGATGAAAATGTTTCTTGGAAGTTTCAGAAGTTGTTATGAAGCTCAATAGAGAGGTAAAAGCTGAAGATACAAATTTAATAGTTTTCTGCATTAGAGGTGAAAGTTGAAGCTGTGGAATTTGATGAGATTGTCAAGAAAGTGAAGAGAGAGGAGGTCTAAAGAAAGACTTCAGAAATATCCATCTTACAGAGCTTTGGAAGAAAGTGAGAAGCCAGCCAAAGATGCAGAAAAGGAGTTGACTGACAAAGTATGAAGAGAATAGGGAGTATGTAGTATCTCAGAAGACAAGAAAGAGTATTCAGGGAAGGGATTGATAATAGTGTGAATTGCTACAAAAATAGCAAAGAATTTGAGGACTAAGAAAAGTCATTGGATTTAGTTATTTGTGTTGATCCTTTGTGTTGAATTGTAGGGGATCAAGATGGAGGTATAGAAGGAAATAGAAAATAACATGATTACTAAACAACTTAATCCTTAGATAAACTAAAAATATGATACAGATTCCCTTAGAAATGAAAGTGAAAAGCTTCATAACTCAGCTGTAAGAAATCCCCTGAGGGAAGACCATGAAAAGTGAAAGACTTCACTCTAAAAGTCTCAGCAGCCTGAGCAGACAGAATGAGTATGTTGAAACTGAAAGGTTTTGTCTAAAGTTTAAAAAAAACCATAGGAACAAAAACAACAACAAAGACAAAAACTACTCACTACGAAAAAAATGCTTCAGTGTGAAGAAAAAACAAAACTGCTCAGACTGATAGTTTATCTGTCCATCCACCCACCTACCCAACCCCCCATCCATCCATCCATCCATCCATCCATCCATCCATCCATCCATCCATCCATCCATCCATCCATCCTGCTTTATTTCCTTCCTTCCTTCCCTCCCTCCCTCCCCCCTCCTTCCTGCCTCCATCCCTCCTTCTCTCTCTCTCTCTCTCTCTCTCTCTCTCTCTCTCAGTAAGGGAGGATTGTAAAAGAAAAGGACCTTAATATAAGGAGTTAAATGAAATTTGAAAATGCTTCTTTCCCTTTCCTTCTCAGGTTAAAGGCCTCAGCAAGGTTTCTCCCAGTAGAGGAGCGAAACCACTGACTTGACTGAGGATTAATAAAAAGGCCTTTCATTCCTCACTTTCCTCAGTCAAAAGAAAAGACTTCAACTAAGATTAATCACAGAAAAAAAGAACTTTAGTGATTATAGTGAAGGAAAATACATGGGTTGAATGGGAGGGTATGACCTAAAGAAAAACTTCTGGTGGTTAAAGGAAAGATTGTTAATTTGATTTGATAACCACATGAGGAAAGAAAAAGAACTCAACTCCTGAGGGCTCAGCAACAAAAGAGAGTAAACAACAGCAAAAGGACTTTTATGATACCAAGGAGTGACAAGAATCAAACATAAAAGAGGAGAATAACTCAAAAACAATTTCAATTAGAAACTCAAAGAAAAAAATCCTTGCCTAAAAGAAAATTAAAGTTCCTTTTTTATAATTATGCAAATAGTTATTTTTTTGTTTTTTTTTATTTTCTTTTTTGGCTTAATTTTTTTTACATTTTACTATTTTCCCAATTTTTCCAATGTAAAGACAATTTTCAAAATTCATTTATTAAAATTTGGGGTTCCAAATTTTCTTCCTCCTTTACCTCCCCTCTTCCTAAGATGGTAAGCTGATTTTAAACATTTAACATAAAGTACCCAGATAAATTCCCTTCCTCCCTTGTCACCCACCCTTACTGGGAAGATAAGCAATTCAGTATAGGTTGTACATGTGTAGCTATGCAAAACATTACCATAGTACATATATTGTAAAAGACTGACTATATTTCCCTCCCTCTTATCCCACCTCCCACTTGTTCTATTCTCTACTTTGATCCTGTCCCTTTTCAAAAGTGGGTGCTTTCAACTCCCCCCCCCCCCCCCCAGCCTGCCCTCCCTTCCATAATCCCCAATCTCATCCCCTTCCCTGCTACTCTCCTGTAGGGTGAGATACCCTATTTAGTGAGTATGTCATTCTGTCCCTGAGTCAAATTCAACAAGAATAAGGTTGACCCATTCCCCTTTGCTTTCCTGTTCTTCCCCTCCATTGAAACCATTTTCCCTTGCCTCTTCTATATGAGATAGTTTACCCCATTCTGTCTCTCCCCATCTCCTCACATTATATTCTTCTCTCACCTCTTAATTTCACCTTTTAAGTATCATCCCTTCCTATTCAATTAGTCCTGTGCCCTCTATCTATGTATACCTATAAACATATATACACACATTCACATATGTTTTCATATACCCATATACACTCTGATATAGACATATACATGTGTGTATATATGTATATATATACACATACATACATATTTCTATTCCCTTCAACTATTTTTATCAGTTAAAATTATAGTTTTCCATGTAGGAATGTAAATAATTCAACCTTTATAAGTTCCTTATGATTTCTTTTCCCTGTTTAGCTTCTCACGCTTCTCTTGCTTCTTGTATTTGAATGTTAAATTATCAATTTAACTTTGTTTTTTTCATCAAGAATTCTTGAATGACCACTGAATGACCATATTTTCCCCTGAAACATGATACTCAGTTTTGCTGGGTAGGTGACTCTTGGTTTTAATCCCAGCTCCTTTGACCTCCAGAATATCATATTCCAAGCCAGATCCTGGGTTATCCTGATTGTGTTTCCACAATATTCAAATTGTTTCTTCCTGGATGCTTGTAATATTCTCTCCTTAATCTGGGAACTCCATAACCTGGCTATAATATTCCTAGGAGTTTTCTTTTTGGGATCTTTTTCAGCAGGTGATTGGTAGATTCTTTCAACCTCTATTTTGCCCTGTGGTTCTAAAACATCAGAGCAGTTTTCTTTGAGAACTTTCTGGAGGATGATTTCTAGGTTTTTACTTTGATCATGGCTTTGAGGTAGTCCAATAATTTTTAAATTATCTCTCCTGGATCTAACTTCCAGGTCAGTGGTTTTTCCCATGAGATATTTCACATTGCCTTCTATTCTTTCATTTGTTTGGATATGTTTAACAGCATCTTCATTTCTCATAAAGTCATTAGTTTCCATTTGCTCCATTCTAATTCTGAAGCAATGATTCTCCTCAGTGAGCTTTTGAGATTCTTTTTCTATCTGGCAAATTCGGCTTTTTAAGACATTCTTCCCTCATTGCCTTTTTGAGCCTCTTTTGCCATTTGAGTTAGTCTATTTTATAAGTTGGTATTTTCCTCAGTCAGGCTGTTGACTCTCATTTTGTAATTTTCTTTCATTGTTCTCATTTCTCTTCCCAATTTTTCCTCCACTTCTCTTATTTGCTTCTTAAGGTCCTCTATGGCCTGTAACCAGCTCGTATTTTCCTTTGAAGCTTTTGGTGCAGGAGTTCTGACTTCACTGTCTTCCTCCTGTTCTATGCTTTGCTCCTTTTTGTCCCCAAAATAGGAGTGTAATGTTGGAATCTTCTTTCTGCTTTATTTCCTTTGCCTGGTCATGTCGCCCCTCAGTCACTTGACCCCTGGGCTTTTTGCCACAGTAGGACTCTGCCACCAGACAGGGGAGTTTTCATCCCAAACGTTGGGGTTTTCTTGGCTGCCAGAGGTATTAGATGGGTGCCCTCTCTGAGGTCTCCACACACTCTGGCAAGCTGGACACATACCCCAGGACCTCCACCCTACACTGCAATCCAGGTCCAAGCAGATTAAAGCAAGAGCGATTGCCCCTCAGACTGGTGCTTGGTCCCCCTTCACTCTGCAGGCTAGGAGCTGAAGCTGCCACATGTTGTTGGCTGGCTGTGCCAGTGTCTCAGCAGCTTCTTGCTGCAGGTGCAAAAGCCACGCACTCCCACTTACTGGGTCCCAAAGTCCATACTGCACTGACTTCTCACTTTGTCCTTTGTATTTATGTGTTGATAATTCTGGAAATGGCCACAGCTGCTGCTGATCTCAAGTCCCTTGGCCTGTGGCTGGTTAGGCCCTCCCTGGGGCTAAAGCCTCAGAGTGGGGCTGGTCTCGGCTCCCAGAGTGCTGCACTGGCAGATCCCTGCTGGCCTGCTGGGCTGTCCTCAGCAGGAGGTTACCTTCTCTGTGTCATTTTGTGGGTTCTGCAGCTCCAAAGTTTGTTTAGTGTCCCCTTTTTACATGGATTGGGGAAGGTGGAAGCCAGAGCAGCGGGGAGGTCCTACTTCTACTCTGCCATCTTGTCCTCCTCCTTCCTCCTCCTAGTCTAATAATTTTTTAATTATCTCTCCTGGATCTATTTTCAAGGTCAGTGGTATTTCAGTGAGATATTTGACATTTCTTTTTATTTTAAAAATGTTTTTGAATGTTTAATAGTATCTTTACTTCTCATAAAATCACTAGCTTCCATTTGCTCCAATCTAATTCTGAAGAAATGATTCTGTTCAGTGAGCTTTTGAGATTATTTTTCCATCTGGCAAATTCAGTTTTTTAAGACATTCTTCTCCTCATTTCCTTTTTGAGCCTCTTTTGCCATTTGAGTTAGTCTATTTTTTAAGGTGTTATTTTCCTCAATCAGGCTGTTGACTCTCATTTCATAATTTTCTTTCATCATTCTCATTTCTCTTCCCAATTTTTCCTCCACTTCTCTTATTTGCTTCTTAAGGTCCTCTATATCCTGTAACCAACTTGTATTTTTCTTGGAAGCTTTTGGTGCAAGAGTTCTGACTTCACTGTCTTCCTCCTATTCCATGCTTTGATACTTTTTCTCACCAAGATAGGAGTGTATAGTTGGGTTGCTCTGTTTATTTTGCTTTCTTCACCTGCTCATATCTCCACTTAATCACTTGACCCCTGGGCTTTTTGCCACAGTAGGTCTTTGCCACCAGACAGGGGAGCTTCATCGCAAACACTGGGGTTCTCTCAGATGCCACAGTTATTATTTCTGTGTCCTCTCTGAAGCCTCCATACTCTCTGGCAAGCTGGTTGCACATGCCAGGAGCTCCACTGTAGACCACAATCCAAATCAAAGCAGTTTAAATCAAGCACGATTACCCCTCAGACTGGTTGCTTGGTCCCCCTATACTCTGTAGGTTAGGAGCTGAAGCTTCCATGTGGTGTTAGCTGCAGTGCTGGGGCACTTCAGTGGCTTCTCTCCCTAGGGGATAAAGGCCAACTGTACTCCCAACTACTGGATCACAAATTCCACATTGCTCTAACTTCTCACTTTGTCCTTCACATCTCTGTGTTGAAAATTCTGGAAACCACCACAGCTGGTGGTGATCTGAAGTCCCTCCAGCCCATGGTTGGTCAGGCATGCCCTCTAGCTAAAACCTCAGGCTTGTGCAGGCTGTGCTCAGCTCCCAGGGTGCTGTGCTGGCCGATTACTGCTGGCCTGCTGGGCTGTCCTCAGAGGGAGGTTAGCTTCTCTGTGGCATTTTGTGAGTTCTATAGCTCGAAAGTTTGTTCAGAGTCCCCTTTTACATGATTGGGGCAGGTGGAAGCCAGAGCTCTACATAAGTCCTGTTACTATTCTGCCATTTTGACTCTGCCTCCCACTTCTTTTTCCAATTAAATTTCTTTTTTAAAAAAGTAGTTTAACATTTTTTTCCCTTCAATAATTCCATTCCTCAACCATTGAGAAGAAAATAAATATGATACCCATTATACACATGAAGACCTACAAAACACATCCACATTAGACGGTATGTTTGGGTGGGAGAAGTAAGAATAATTAATTTAACAATATGCTTCAATCTGTACTCAGAGCCCATCAATTCTTGCTCTGGAGGTATATGACATTTTTCATCATGAGTCCTTTGAAATTATCATGGATCACAATATTGATCAGAGTAGCTAAGTCTTTAACCGTTGATCATCATTACAATATTGACTTTACTATGTACAATACTGTCCGAGATGTGCTCACTTCACTTTAAATCAGTTAATATATATCTTCCAAGGTTTTGAATGTGAAACTAAAATATGCCTCTTCAATGTCTGTTGTAAAACAAAAGTATTCCATCATAATCATATTCTACAACTCACTCAACCATTCCTCAGTTGACAGACAATGCTACAATTACTGATTTTTTGCTATCATAAAAAGAGCTGCTATGAAAATTTTTGTATACATAGAACCTTTGCCTTTGATCTCTTTGAGATACAGACCTAGCAGTGGTACCATTGGGTTAAAGAGTATGAACAGTTTTATATCCCTTTGGCATATTTCCATATTATTCTCCATAATGTTTGGACCAGTTCACATTTTTTGTTTTTATTTAGTATTTAATTTTTTCCCTAGTTACATATAAAAACAATTTTTAATATTTGCTTTCGAAACTATGAGCTCCAAATTCCCTTTCTTTCCCTCTTCTCACCTCACCTCACTGAGAAGGCAAGCAATTCCATATAGGTTATATATGTATAGTCATGCAAAATATATCCATGATAGTCATATTATAAAAGAAAACATAGACAAACATACCCTCAAAAAATAAGGAAAGTATAAAAATAGTATGGTTCAATTTGTATTCAGATATTATCAGTTCTTTCTCTGGGGATGAATAGCATTTTTCATTTTAAGTCCTTCAGAATTATCTTGGATTGTTGTATTGCAAGAACAACTGTGTCATTCACAGATGATCATCTTACAATATTGCTGTTACTTTGTACCTAGTACATTTCACTTTACAACAACCAATGCAAGTCTTTCTAGTTCCCCCCCCCCCCGAGAGTATCCTGCTCATCATTTCTATAGTACAATAGTATTCCATCATAATTACATACCGCATCTTGTTCAGGCATTCCCCAATTGATGACATCCCCTCAATTTATAATTCTTTACCATCAGAAAATTCTTGTTATAAATATTTTTGTACATACAGGTGCTTTTCCTTTTTGTTTTTTTATCTCTTGGGATACAGATCTAGTAAAGGTATTGCTAGGTCAAAAGGTATGCATGGTTTTATAACCCTTTGGGCATAGTTCCAAATTGCTCTATAGAATGATTGAATCAGTTCACAACTCCGCGAACAGTATACTAATGTCTCATTTTCCAACACCCCTTCCAACATGTGTCATTTACCTTTACTGTCTTGTTAACCAATCTAATAGGTGTGAGTACCTCCAAATTGTTTTAATTTGCATTTCTCTGATCAATAGTGTGTTAGAATATTTTTATATGGCTATACATAGCTTTAATTATTTCATTTGAAAACTGATCATATCTTATGATCATTTAACAATTGGGGTATGGCTTTTATTTTTATATTATTGATGCAGATTCTCCATATGTTAGAGAAATGAGACCATTATCAGAGAAACTTGCTTCAACTTTTTTTCAGTTACTATTGCTAACTGTATTTCCCTCTATCCTATTCCACCTACCCCTATTTATTTTATTCTCTCTTTCACCCTGATAACTGTTTATTCCTAACCTTTGACTATTAGTCAATTTGGCAATGACAATTCTATTTATAAAGTTGGCTGAATTCTATATATTTGAGTAATGAGACATTTATTAGAGACAGTGAATTAAGATCCCTCTCCCTGCACCCAGCTTCCCACTTTTCTTCTAATTTTAGTTATGTTTGTTTGGTGTATGTAAAACTTTTTTTAAATTTCATGTAATCAAAATTATCCATTTTACCCCTTTTTCTATTTCTTGTTTGTTCATGAACTCTTCCCTTAGCGACAAATTTGATAGATAACTTTTTTCATGTTGCCCTTATGATAACTCCATTTATTTCTAAATCATGTAACTATTTTGAGCTTATCTTAATATGGGGTATGAGATGTGGGTCTATGTCTAGTCTCTGTAGAAAGCATAATAGTTTTCCCAGCAGTTTTTGTGTGATTTCTTGACCCAACAGCTATGATGTTTGAGTTTATCAAATAGTAGGTTACTCTGGTCATTTACTTTTGTATATTGTGTACTTAATCTGTTACATTCATCAAATACTATATTTCTTATGAAGTACCCAATTGTGACTGCTTTATAGAATGATTGCTACCAGTATGTGTTTTTATTTCAGCCACAGCTAAATAGATACTGCATCAGCTCCTTATTTTAACTCCGTGTATGTCTTTCTATTTCAAGGGTGTCTTGTAAACATATAGTTGAATTCTGGTTTCTAGTGCATTCTCTCCTCTTCTGCTTTAGCATTGAGTTAATTCAATTCTTCTTCACAATTATGATTGCTTACTACCTATTTCCCTCCATTTCTTCTACTCATACCTTTTTTATCCTCTTTCCTGCCGAAAAATATGTTTAGCTTTTGATCCCTTACTCCTTTAATCTACTCTCCTACCTACTTACCACCAATGTACCTCTTAGCCTCTTTCCTTACTTCTTTCTTGTCTAAGATGAATTTCTATACCCAACTGTGTAAATGGAAAATATGTATGTACACACACGTGTGTGTGTATCTATCATATAAATATTCATACATATATGTATAGTCCTCCATTTTTGACCTGGTTCAGATGAGAGTGAGATTTAAGTATTGCCTACTGTAACAGCAAGTACCCCGGCTTCCCCAGGGTGTCTGCCAACACAGGTTCTTGGATCTGCTTTGTTAAAGGAAAGCAACTCAAAATGGGTTAACAAGCTTACTTTAATCAGTCAGACATATATCGTTTACCTTGTTCAGGAGAAAAGGTCGGCACCCTGAACCTCAAAGTATACAGGCAGAATTATCAAGAAACATCAAGTAGACAGATTTCCAAACTGTCCAACCATCACATCCATACCCAGTCAACATCTGGGTTTCCACATTCTGGGTTTTTCAAAGCCGGGGGACTCTCAACAACGGCTTCCCAGAATTCAGATCAAATCACAGAACACTTCACAAAGTGAGTCCCAAAACAAAGTTACACATCAGGGCTTATATAGCCTTCTCCTGGCTCAGAGAATGTAACAACCTTATTGACTCACTGGCCAATCAAGAAGTATCTACTGAAAAACAAGCCTCCCACCCCAGGCTTCAGGTGCACATTAGCCTAGGGGCAGGGAAGATCTTTAAAATTTACATTTCCATTACACCTACTGACCTCCATTTTCCACTCCAGTGTAATGTTTTTGCCTTATGTATGCCTTTTATATAAGATATTTTCCCCTATTTTCTTCTCCCTCTGCCTTCTCCTAGTGCATCCTTCTTTTTCACACTTCCATTCTTTTTTTTTTGAGATCATCCCAATATAATAGCTTCACCTTCATGGCCCATGTCTATGTAGCTCTTTCTAATTGTATTTGTTTTCTCTTCTTTAGTTAATTAAATAAAAAAAAATAAAATTCTAATTGTATACATCTACTTACTAATATAATTCTAATCTAAATAATTAAAGATCTTTGGTGTTGCATGTATCATATCCCCATAAAAGATTGTAAAGTGTTTGACCTTATTGAGTTTCTTAAGATTTCACATTCATGTTTCCTTTTTAAATGCTTCTCTTGAGGTTTATGTTTGGATGTCAAATTTTCTAATCATCTATGACTCTTTCATTGGGAATGCTCAGAAGTACTCTATTTCATTAAATATCCATTTTCCCATGCATCGTTAAATTTAGCCAGGTAGCATATTCTTGGTTGTAATCTTAGCTCCTTTATTTTCTAGAATATCATATTCCAAACCCTCCACTTCTTTATAATGGTAGCTGCTAAATCTTGTGTGATCCTAACCATGGTTCCATGGTATTTGAATGATTTCTTTCTGGATAATTGTATTATTTTCTTCTTGATGTGTGACCTTTGGAATTTGACTCTAATATTCCTGAGAGTTTTCATCTTGGGGTCGCTTTCAAAAGCTGATTAACTGATTCTCTCAACTTTTACTTTGCTTCCTGTTTCCATGATATCTGTGCAGCTTCCCTTTGTAATTTCTTGAAAGATGATGTTTGGACTCTTTTCTTTCATTTGGGCATTTAGATACAGGAATTATTACATTATCTCTCATTGATAAATTTTCAAAGTAATTTTCTGATACTATGTTTTACATTTGATTTTATTTTTACAGTCTTCTTGATTTTGTTTTTCTCCATGTTTCATAGAGTCATTAGCTTCTATCTGATCAATTATAATTTTTAAGGAGTTTTATTCAATGAAGTTTTTATATGCCTTTTACCAACCTACTAATTCTCTTTTCATGATTTTCTTGTAATACTCTCATTTCTTTTTGCCAATTTGCCTCTAAAATTTTTTTCCCTCTTTCTTTAGATAGTTTATGAATTCTTAAATTTAAATCCAATCTGCAGTTTTTTTTCTTTGAGGCTTTGATAACAGATGTTTTCAAATCATTACCTTCTGAGTTTCTTGATTTTTTCTGTCACCATAGATACATATATACACATATAGACATATATGTATGTGTATATATATTTATATACACATATACATACACATATTTCCATTCACATAGTTGGATATAAAAATTCAGCTTAGGCAACAAAGAAGAAAGGGAAGAGGCTCAGAGAAAGGTTGGTGGTATGTGGGAGTAAGTGGTGGTAAGTTGTTCTTTGCTCCTTTTTCCATCTTATTTTTTGACTATGGACTTTTTATTAGAGTTAGACTCTGCCCATCTCTTGGAGAAATGGCTATTCTGAACTTCTGTGGTTGTCTCTGAGGACCCACAGTTTTTTGGTGCTTCCAAAGTTATATGTTTCAGGTTGGGTCTGGTTGCTGTCCTCCTGCTCTACATTCTATTCCTGATACAGGTCTCACTTCTGCTCCCTTGTGACTGGGAATATTCCTTCCATTATGTAGTTAGGACTCAGAACTGGATTATAGGGGCGGCCAGGTAGCACAGCAAGTAAGAGCAGTGGCCCCAGTGTCGGGATGACCTGGGGATCTAATCTGGGCTCAGATACTTAGCACCCACCCAGAAACACCTGGCTGTGTGACCTTGAGCAAGTTCCTTAACCCCAATTGCTTAGGGGCAGCCAGGTGGCTCAACAAGTAAGAGTGCCAGCCCCAGTGTCAGGATGACCTGGGGATCGAATCTAGGCTCAGATACTTAGCACCACACTCAGAAATAACTGGCTGTTTAACCTTGAGCAAGTTACTTAACCCTAATTGCTTAAAAAAAGAACTGGATTATAGATAGTGGAACTGCCAAATGGCACTAGATCCTGAGCCCATGGCTAGTCCAGGGGTCCCATGTAATCTCTTTTATGATAAGTTGTTCAGTAGCCTTACCATTCCTGTGAATTGTGTGGACCTAGTGCTCTCTTCATTTTCTAAGATTCACAGAAGGTGACACTTTTGCAGTAACCTACACACCTTGCTAATGATTAGCTCCCACCTCCTATCTGCAAACACTCTCTAAGCCTCACTGCGCTGAAACAATGAATTACTCTGACTTCTTTTTGGCTTTTCTGCCAGAATTTGATTAGATGTTTTCTGTGGTCATTTTGTAGCTGAGGTTTTTGGGGAAATTTGATTGCTGTGTCCCTTCAGGTTGCCATCTTAACTCTGCCCACAAAATAGAGTTCTTTTAAAAAATGATTTATTTTTTTAAAAAAGATATTACAAAAGAAATGAGAGCCATTAATGGGAGAAATAAAAAAAGGATCAGTAGCTTAACACCAGATATACCTTATCTTAGTAAAAAGTTCCCTAAAAATCAGACTGGACCAAATAGAAATTAACAAGTCCAAGAGATTAATAGAATTCATAAAATGATTTCAAAAGAATGAGAAAATAGAGGAAAATATACCTCACATCAAAAAAATAATTGACTAGGAATGCATATTTAAAGCCAAGCATGAGTAGCTTTCCAGGGGACTGCTGCTATGAACAGATTTCAAGGTTCTGATTAAACAGTATAGTAAACTCTTTATTTATTCGGTAACAAAGATAAAACATTCAAAGAAAATCAAGGCACAGCATTCACAATGTTATAATTTATCACAAAAATAACCACAAAGTTTTAACCACAGTGGTCACAGTTTTAAGCAAAGTACATTCATTTAGTCAATCACAAAGTCCTTAATTCAATCACAAAGTACAAAAGTCAAAGTCCTCCACCCAAGGGATGCAATTAAGTTACAATATCATCAGTTACTACTCAGTACCCTCTTAAAGGGTAGTGGAAAGTACAAAGGCCATCCACTCATAGGTCACAAGTAAGTTACAATTTCATCAATCAGCGTTAAATACACAAGGAGAAATCTTTTCATCTTGGCTTGAAGTAGGCTCTTAGCTTCCATGGTTCCTCTTCCATGGTCCCAGCTACTGCCTGAATCTAACCAACTGCCACCTGAGTTCAAAGGCAGACAACTCCAATTTCCTTGTCCAGCTCTATGTGCATTTCCTGTTCCATATTGAAGCTCACAGTGTCTGGTCCACCTCAAGTCCTTATTCAAATACCAGGAAACTGAGTCCCAGAATCAGAAAGTTAAAGTCATTACAGTAACCATGAAGTTGGTACACATGGTTAATGCAGTGAACACCCACATTCCCAAGCCTTCACAACATAACAAGCAGGGATCCTCCTCTCTCACTTATGCTAGCTCCTCAGCAGAAGTTCCAACTAGTTTTCAGACGCTCTCAGCAGAAGTTTCCGGAAGAAAAGTTCCAGCAAAAGCTCTGTTATCCAAATCAAAATCACTTTGTGGTCTCTCCTCCTTAGCTTCCACATGGCTTGCTTTAAGAAATTCTGTCTCAGTTCTCATTTTTCTTCTCAATTCCCATTTCAGTCCTCAGTTCAGCAGTAGCAGCCCAGCCTTCAGATACTTGCTGAGAGAAATTCTGGCCTCTCCAGCTTGGGCTTTTCCTTATATAAGGTATTAGCTCCTCCCTGTTTTGCCCCTTCCTGTTACAAGAGGAAGTTCCTCCCACTGTGGGATTCACAAGTTCTGGATGTAATACTTGATACAATAACACTTGAAACAAGGTGCTAAGTGCTTGCCAATACAAGGGAATCTTCAAATTACATTACTATTGCAGCAGATCAGAGAGATATATCCTGAAATTCATTGTACTACCTAAAAACCATAACCAAGAAAAAATTTAATAAATATTTAATGAAATTATTAAAGAAAATTTCTTGGACGTGTTGGAACAAGAGACAAATTTGGAAAAAAGACAAAATTTGTTATTCATTTTTTGAAAGAAATTCCAATATGAAAACTTCCCAAAATGTCATTGCCCAAATTCAGAACTTCTCAAGAAAAGAAAAAATAATATTACAAGCAACCCTGTAGAATGAATTCAAATATTGAAGAAACACAGTCAAGGTCACAAGTTGCCTGTTAATTAAAGAATCATTGAATAAGTTGTGGCATATAAATGTTATGTGCTACTATTGTAAGAAAGGCAGAAATAGAAGATTTCCAAAAGACTTGGGAAAAAAATTTATATGAACCAATTCAGAATGAAGTGAGCAGATATAGAACAATTAATGCTATAATATCAATATTAAAAAAGAACTATATTGGGACTTTTATAAGTTGATAAAGAAGGAAATAGATAGAACTAGGAGAACCATTTATATAATAACAACAATGTAAAAATAAAGAACTTTGAAAGTTGTAAGAACTAAAATGACCATCCATGATTCAAGCAGAGCAATGATGAAACACCTTATCCATTACAAAAAAAAAATGTAATGGATGATGCATATAGGTTGAAGAACTACACACACACAAATACACACAAATATATACCTATATGCATATATAGCTATTGAGGGAAATTGTTTTGTTTGACAATGCATATTTATTGTGAAAAATTTATTTCTCTTCTCTTTTCCCCCAATAGGATGAGGAGTAGAAGGTAGAGTAACTATATTTCTGTTACTAAAACAAAATAAAGTGATGAGGGGCTCCTATAGATGAAGAATGTACTTTCAGAAGAGGTCATTGTATTGTGGTTCCACTTATTTATTTTAATTTCTTAAAATAGATCTCTCATTAGGTTTGGAGTAATCTGTAAATATTTATAATGTTAAAACAAAAACAGATCAAAAAATAAAAACAAATATTTCATTTTAAAAATAGCATTGGTGACCTTTTGTACAGAATTTTGAGTAAGGTATTAGGTCCAGAAAACAAAATAAAAAAGAATGAGTAAAGGGTAGGTGATGAAGAAATGGAAGTATTTGAAATTTAAACTAAATTTTCAGCCTATTCTCTTTGAGAGAGAGTGTGTGTGTATGAGAGAGAAAGAGACAGCGACAGAGACACAGAGAGAAAGAGAGTGTGAGAGAGGGAAAGAATGAGAAGAGAGAGGTGGCCTTCATAGTACAGACTATCTTTTACCCTTTATTGTATGCCACATGCTTAGCACAGTTCCTGGCACATAGTAGCCACTTATTAAATGATTATTGACTATATTTTAAAGGATTTGAGACATCTGAACATATCTTTAAGTTGGCAACAAGGAGGCAGTATAGACACAGTGTTTGAAGTTGTCTGAAAGAGATCAGATCATTGCTAGAACAAAGTCCTGAAGGAAATAAAGATTGTATCAAAGAAACAGATCAGGTATAACCTTAGCAAAATCTTATTTTCTTTGAGATATAGAAAAAAGGGAGGAGGAGAGAATTCTGAGAAATTCTGAGCAAAGGAGGAAAGTAGAGCTAGCTCCCTCTACTGTCAAAGAGATGTCCCTTAATCTTCCTCATAACTTTGTAGCCTAAGGCGTCTATTGTTAGTGTGGGGCATGAGAACTAAAATTAGAATTCTGAGTACAAAGTTTTATTTTGTACAGTTTTATTTTTTACTGTTTTACAAAGTAAAACTGTTTCTCATTTTCTAGTAAACTAGAAGGATTTCTGAGCTGCAGTGAAAACCATAAAGAGGTTTTGATCTAAAAGTTTCTACAGGGACAAACAGCTTTATCAACATCCCATTCCTTAGATTATTGATCCCAGATAAGGATCAAAAAATTTTGATAGTGAAGTTACTAGATGTTCAGATATAGCAAAGTTGGAGTGGTGGCATGTCCAAGGCATTATATATTTTATGTTGTTGACTAGCAAATCATTAAAGAAACAGACCATTTTGGGGAGGAATTTGAATCCAGAGTGGGGAAGATGGAATGGGAGAATAGGGAGTGGTCAAAGACACAACAGTAACAATGAAGTTGGAAGAATTATCTTTATATAAATGAGATGATGAAATACTGGAAGGCGAACATTTGAGGATGAAAATGGAAATTCAAAGTCTAGTATATTAGAGGTTGTTGGAAATGGCATAGTCCTATGATATTCTGAAATATAAGGTTTGACCCTATTGGTTTGTTGTACAGTAGTTATTGGAATTGAGAAGGATTAAGACATGGATTCTGGGTGTTAGCAGGGTTGTCACCATGAACACCAATGTCCATTTATATGAGAGCTAATGATCATTGGATAAGAATTCTTTTAGCCAGATGTTAGCATCATTGTGGAAGTTTGAAGAGTTGGAAAAGATTTGAAGTTGGTAGATGAAAACAACAATGGAGATTGGTAGGTGTAATAGTAATGAAATTTGAAGATCCCTTTGTATCGGAAATATATGAGCTATTTAGCACCTAGTTTCAAATTAAGCCTCTGTTAAAGAAACAGAAAGTATGAACCCCTGTTGCTGACATAACAGGAAGGGTCTGAACAGGGAGGAGCAATGCTGTGTTATAATGGTAAGGATAGCAAGTGAGACAATTAATCATTTAAATGGAATTTATTTGTGGAGCATAATTAACCCTGGGACTGCTAGAGGTCATGTACCCAAATCAGGTAGCCCTGAGCATAAACATCTCAGGGTTTATATAGATAGGATCCTCAACATAAATGTCACAAAAGGGAGCAAGCAGGGAAAATACAGAAGCCAAAAGATAGCTTTGCTTAATGAATATTGTCTAGCGATCAGTTTGTTGCCCAATTGAAAAGTTCCCAAATCTTTCTTGAGAACTGAACAGAAGGGGGGACAGGGCTTTGGGCTTCAGGTAGCAGGTTTGGGCAGGCTTACTTGGTAGGTTTGCTGCTTTGTCGAGTTTGGGGCAGGTTTTCTAGGTAGTTCTCCTATGATGGGGAGAGATGGGGGATGTTCACAAAATAGGGGGTTACTACAATCCCCACTTCTTTTTGTTGAGAGTCAAACACTTGACTCACAGTCAAACCCTTGACTCATAATTGGTGTCTGGTAGTGGGGTGATGGAGACATTGTCATAGTGAGTAGAAAGCAGGCTGCTATCCAGGTTCCCTTACAAGGGGAAACTTGAATGTGGGATTGAGAGGTGGGAAAATAAACAAAGGCCTATAGTGGGGGCCAGGAAGTGGTAAAACTGGATGCCTGGGAGACTTCCTTGGGAAGGGTTAGACCAACATAATGGTGGGGGGGCCTGGGCATTTATGCAAAGTCAATAGTTAGGGCCAAGGTCAGGCCACAAAGTGTTTTGACCTCTCAGTATTGAGGTTCCCCCTCAGACCTTCCCGTAGGCCATTGATGCAGAGTGTAAAGTGACAATAGAAATGCACCAGTGGAGAAACCAGAGCAGAGGGTGGACTCATCCAAGAGCCCTCCTCTGCTTGGAATGCTCAGAGTACTTGGTCCCCCTTTCTAATAATCCAGTTTTTTTTTACCCTTAGAAACATGGGAGTTTGACATGGAGAAAGGCCACAATAACATTATGAGGAGACACAGGCAAATCTTCACTTGAGAAAATCTGGTCCTGGGTCCACCTTCCATTTGTCAGGAGCTGCTAATTTCATGCAAGAGTGGTGGAGCCAGGCAAGGATAGAGTTCACTTTGACTGTGGCGGGTGTTGTAGGCAAGGATACAGGATCTGATGTGGGCAAGGAGTCTGGAACTGCTTACAGTCCCTGTAGAAAATTAATTAAGGAAGAATTAGTAGCCTCAGCTCATAACTCTTCTCTAATCACTGGGAGGATAGGGTGGAGGTAATTTCAAAGGGAGAAAGCCCAATTAGGTTGGGGGTACACCTGACTAGGGCGAGGGGAAGAAGCCTGACCCAGTTTTCCTTTGTTTCTAGGACTAATTTGGTGAGGGACTCCTTAAGGGTCCCATTGGTCTGTTCCACTTGGCCTGAGCTCTGGGTTCAGTAAAAGGGCCAGACAGGGGAGGAAGGTTGCCAAATGGAGGTTTGAATATTGGGGCTGGGGGCAGCTTCACTAGGATTCCATCATTCCCCCTCTCAAAAAGTTGGGACTCAAATTCATTTGGGAGGAGGGATGGAGGTCTCAGCTTCTGTACTTTCTTCAGGCTGAAAGAGGGGAGTAGAGCTGTCCCTGTCTCAGTGGGTCCTGAGGGACCTATAGATCACATTCTGGGGATGATGGGTGAGTATAGACTGGTATTCACTGTTTGCTGGCAACTGTAGGTGAATTCGCCTGTAATCTTAGAGACAATTCTAATAGGAAAGTCCAATATGCAGAGTTCAAGATACAAGGAGAAAGACAGATAAATCTAGTAACAAGCAGTTGAGTAGCCCAAGTACCTTTTTACTAAACTATTTAGGCTGTAGAAAGGAATATAATTTTAGGCTGAATAGCTGAGATCTAACACACACTTTAGTAGCTCAGCTGTATCCCAGCCTTAGTATACGGGATAATGTTTAACTTGTGATTGTACCTTTGTTGCACAAGCTTTCTTTTCCCTTTGACTAATTGTTCCCATGTCATTCATAAAAACAAAAGTTCTATTCCAGAGATTTAACCTTTTACTTGACTATACAGGCGGGCAGATGACAAGCCTGTATATTAATTTACCCAGTTGTTTGGGATATGGAATAACTTCACAATCAGATTGAGAACAGCAAAATTTCACATACCTGCATTATACTTTTACTCTCTTTCACTGATCACTTGCTCTAATTAGATAAATCTGTCATAAAAAGAAAAAAGCAGGGACATGCTAGATATGACAGGATAAAACATCCTTAGCTCTGTTTGTATTCAGATAAGAGTCACTCTAAATCCATCTCATAGCCAGACTTAGAAATAGACAGGTGGCTTCATTCCTTTTCAAGGGAAGACAATGGGGAACTGAGCCAGGAGGTTCCCATTTTAGGTGGAGGCTAAAATTATCCTCTCGGCCTTTCCCAAAAGCAAACCTTCACCTGTAGTAGGATTCCTTCTGAGTAGCTTGTGGCATTTATACTGATTTAATGCAGACAACTACATCTTAATTCAAACTCAAAATAAAACTAGTTGCAGTCCCAATGGCTTTTACCTCAAAGGGCAAGTCTCACCAATCACAGCTTGGGGCTTGATACAATTGCTTTTATTTTACCATGACTTATGTACATAAGAGATTTCAGTTCTCAGTAAGCTAATTTTGTTGCTAAGAACTCCATACCCAAACAAGCTTTTAGTTTCCTTTTTGTTTCCTGGGGCTGATGACCTTGTCCACCAGATGGTCTCTAGGAATTTGGTAAGTTTACAAATAAGGAGAAATCAATAGCGACCCCTAAAAGGGGGCTGATTTGCTTGTCCACCATATGATATTCTTCCTCTGGACTGATGAAAACCACATAACTTATGTGTGATGCTGGGGGATCAGCTTTAGGTTTTAACATTATAACAATATTCACAAATAACATTTAACAACCTTACAATTTTTATAAGTGAGAGCCAGCTTGTTTTAACTTTAAGACAGGATTAACAGGACTTAACCAAATAACATAACTGGTTTTAAACCATTTTTTTTTCACTCTAAATTTTAATTTAGACTTAATTTAAATATCTTTAATTTAAATGTAGACCAAAAGTTGCTTTTTCATTTCCAATTCACCTTACACAGAGAATCATTTATCTCATCATTAATAGGTGGAAACTATAATTTTAAATCACTATATATTTCCATAATGGCAAAAATTTTAAATGTAGCAGTATTATTACTACCTGTTTGTAACCCAAATATGATAGCTTTAAATTTTCAGATTTTATAGCATAAAAATCCAATTCACATGCAACACAAACCAGATTAAAAAACTGCTGCAATCTTCTCTGTAATTACAGGTAAAGGTGTAAATACCTGGTTTTCTAAATAGCAGATATACACATTATAAGACAGGGTTAGCAGAATCAATAAAGTAACACTACTGGTTTCACACAATTTTTTCTCCATCTTTTAGTTTCAACAAAATTCAGATTAAAAATTGCTTTATCTAACACCATTTTTGACTCACAATGATCACTCAGGTTTTACAATATACAGTGTAGAAATACAAAAATAATACAGTGAGATGACATTAATTGCATTCCAAATGACATATAAAATTATTGATAGATGATATTAATTGCATTTCAAAATTACACATAAAAATTATTGATCTTACCAAGTGTAGAAGCTGGTTGACTTCTGACCTCATTTTCTCCTCTCCTTTTCTCATCTCCCCACAGTAGTAGACCCTGGTTGTGGGGGCTGTTGATTTGGGAAGGAAGGAGAAAGAGGGCACTGCTCCTTGTGTGAGAGGGAGTAAGAACTGGGGCTTGCTGGGAGGTTGTAGCCAGGAGCATTGCAGAGGAGGTTTGGGGAACTTGAAGCAGCTTCCCTAGAGGGGTGGGCTTCAGGGTACCCAGCATCTAGGGCTGTTGCTAGTGGGGCTCCAATGTAGCTTTTCACCAGATGGGGGAGGTTAATTCAAATTCCCTACTATTCTTCTAACTTTTCACTGCAGCCTTAGCTTGTTTAGAGCCAGGACAACAGGGAGAAGGATTTTAATGGCTCTAACCTCTCACTGTATCTTCAGCTCAGTCAGAGCCAAGATGACAGGTGGAAGACACGGTAGCCATAGCTGATAAGAACTGGGACCACGAGGAAGAGAATCTTAGTGGTTGTAACTTGTCACTGTGGCCCCGATCTGGTCAGAGCTGAATCACAGTGAGAAGGCACTGTAGCCTTAGTCTTGTCAGAAGTAGGCCTACAGGGAGGAGAATCTCAGTAGATTTTTTGACCTTTTGTTTAAATAAACTTTTCTCAAGTGTTTATTCCTTTAAAAACTTCTCTGATATGGAGAGTTTTGAACCCTCCAGTCAAGGTGAGTGGGACCCTGGAAAAGATCCAGTGGCACCTGGTCCCCTCTTCCTCATACCAGAGAATTGAAAGCTTCATACCTGAGAAATCTCTTTTTTTCAAATCTATGTATTTCCCAATTTATCTTAGTGTAAAATAGTAACCAGAATGAATCAAATTACCTGGATCTATATTCCCAATAATATTGCACAGTTCTCTTTCTGTGACCCAGGAAAGAGTTAAGTGCTAGTCCTATCCCAAAGTGCAGCTTTGAAACCTACTTCTCTTTGATCAGTGAAGTGACCCCTTTTTCCTTATATAGATCTTAGGGTAGAAATTTCCCCTTTCTCCCTTTGTCCATTTGTCTTTCTACTGCTCTGGTCTTTGGCTGGAGTCCAAAGAGGTAGAAAGATATTTTTGTTTTTCTGCCAACAACCTTTCTTTAACAGACTATTAGAATAAAAGGCCACCCTTATAATATAAGTTGTGTAGTACCAAAGTCTATCTGACTAAAAATGACTACCCATAGTCATATGTAGTCTCTCACATTTTTATCATTAATCATTTCTTTTTGTTGACATTGTCAACATAAAGTGTTTTGGGCTGAAGTGATTCAGGTCAGTACTCTGGTGGCTTATATTAGATATTGGAATAAAATGAGAAAGGAATATTCCATTTAATAGTTAAAAGGAGATTCATTTAGTCAAAGAAGAAAAAAAGATCTTTACAAAGGATGAGAATTGAGAATATCTCAAGTTAATTTGAGCTGAGCAAAGATCCTTTGTGTGAACTTCCCATTATTTTCACCAGCCAAGGGTAAATGAAATCAAGTTTCTTTTTGCTATTTTGTACTCAGATGAACAGGCTGAGACATTTGTCTTCTGAGCCAATGAAATCTTAAAGATGATTTCAATATCTTTTAAGGAAAAATCACTTTAAATATCATGGAAGCAGGTGTTAGGTTATCACTGCAAGAGAGAAGTAGTAAATATTAAAAATGTTAGAAAAATTAAAATTAATATCCATTAACAAATTAGTTATTGTAATAAAATGTATTTACCTTTCTGTTTATATTCTTCCTTGTATATAATGAGGTTTCCTTTTGTTCCTAGGTCCCTCACTTAAAAACTTTTCTATTTGCCAGAACCAGATAAAACTTACTGGCATAGACTTTAGAAACCCAAGGTCTCCCTCAGGCCAACAGAAAGATTAGATAGGATGTCTATCCATGCTCTAGCAGAAAAAAAAGAGCAAACACTGAATGAATTAAAAAGGACAGTGAAATGTGGGAAAGATTCAGAAAATGTATGTTGAATGAATGGGGCATTGACCTGTATTTGGACACTCTTGAGAAGTGGATACCTAATGTGGTAGGCCCCCTTAAGGAGGAAAGAGGGCAGCTGAAAGTGAAATAAAGAGATCCTGAAGGAAAACTAGACAATTTCATTTTTTTACAGGGCACCAGTCATGACCAAACACCTAAAATAAATCAGGAAAAATAAAAATCAAGCCACAGCCTTAACATATTGAATATACACAATCTTCCCACTGCTTTAAAATGTTAAATTTTTATTTATAAGTAATTCTGCATTATATTTGAAATAAATCTTTTTACATCATTTTAATTTCACCACAATTTCCCATGTCTCTTCCCCTCTCCCTCCCTTTCCATCCTTTATAGCAAATAATATGTTTTAGGAAAAAATATCATTGAAAAAGTACAAAAATATGTGCAATGTATCACTCACAGCTCTCTGTCATCTGCTACAAAGGCATAGGGTGAGGGTATCTTCTCATATATATTCTAGTTCTTTGTAATGTTGTGGCATTTACTTTTGATTGTGTGTGTGTGTGTCCCTTGCATTTACATGATTGGGGTCATGTATATTGTTTTCTTGGAAAAAAATATTTTATTCTGCATCATTTTCTGTATACTTTTCAATGTTCCCCTGTATTCAAATATTGTCATTTTTAATTGTGTTTTACTTTTCCCCAAATGTAAAAACAATTTTTAATATTTGCTTTTAAATTGTGAGTTCAAATTTTCTCCCTTCCTCCCTCCCCACCACCTTCTTTGAGAAGTTATAGGTTATACATGTGTAGTCATGCAAAATATATTTCCATATTAGGCGTATTGTGATAGGAAACATAGACCCTCCCCCCCAAATAAAGAATAATAAAGTAGGGGGCAGCTAGATGGTGCAGTGAATAGAGCACTGCCTCTGGAGTCAGGAGGACCTGAGTTCAAATCCAGCCTCAGACACTTAACACTTACTAGCCATGTGACCTTAGGCAAGTCACTTAATCCCAATTGCCCTGCCTTCCCCCTCCAAAAAAAAGAATAATAAAGTAAAAATAAGTATGCTTCAAACTATATTCAGACAACAACTGTTCTTTTTTTGGAGATGGATAACATTTTTCATCATAAGTCCTTCAAAGTTGTCTTGAGTCACTATACTGTAGTCACTGTAGCTGAGAATAGCTAAGTAATTCACAATTGATCATCTTACAATATTTCTGTTACTTTTTTCACAGTACATTTCACTCAGCTCATGTAAATCTTTAAAGGTTTTTCTGAGAGTATCCTGCTCATCATTACTTGTAGCACAATAATATTCCATTACAATCACATATTACAATTTGTTTGAGGGTTTTTTTTTGAGTCCCCAACTGATGAACATGCACTCAATTTCCAGTTCTTTGTGACCAGCAAAGAACTGCTATAGATATTTTTGTATACATAGATCCTTTTCCTTTTTAAAAAATCTCTCTCAGTCCTTAACTTTATTTTTTAAGATATCATTCCTTCATATTCAACTCTCACCTGTGCCCTCTCTCTATATCTATCTACCTATCTGTGTATCTATCTATGTATCTATCTGTCTTTCTATCATCTATCTATCTATCTACCTATCTATCTATCTATCTATCTATCTATCTATCTATCTATCTATCTATCTATCATCTATCTATCTATCATCCATCTATCTATCATCTATCTAATCTTTTGAGTTCCCTAATAATGAGAAAGTTCCTAATATTTATAAGCATCACCTTCCCAAGTAGGAATGTGAACAATTTAGCCTTATTAGGTTCCTTTTGATTGCCATTTTCCATTTTCATTTTTTATGCTTCTCTTTAGTGTTGTGTTTGAAATTCAAATTTTCTATTCAGCTCTGGTCTTTTCATGAAGAATATTTGAAAGCCCTCTGTCTCATTGAGTGCCCATTTTTCCCCCTGAAGGATTATACTCAGTTTTTCTGGGTAGATGATTACAACCAATCATTGATTACCCTAGCTCCTTTGCCCTCCAGAATATTGTATTCCAAGGCCTCTGAGCATTTAATGTAGAAGATGCCAAGTCTTGTGTTATTCTGACTGATTACTTACAATATTCTCTTCTTGACTGGGGAGCTCTGGAATTTGACTATAATATTCTTGGCATCTCTTTGAGGAAGTGTTTGCTGGACTCTTTCAGTTTTTATTTTACCCTCTGTTTCTAGAATATCAGGGAAGTTTTGTTGATAAATTCTTGAAAGATGATGTCTAACTTTTTTTATGATGGCTTTCAGGTAGTCCAATACTTTTACATTACTTCTCCTGGATCCATTTTCCAAGTCAGTTGTTTTTTCCAATGAGATTTCACATTGTTTTCTATTTCTCCATTCTCTTGGTTTTGTGTGATTGTTATTTGATTTCCCATAAAGTGATTCACTTCCATTTACTCAATTCTAATTTTTAAGAAATTATTTTCTTCAG
Source organism: Petaurus breviceps papuanus (assembly GCF_028583685.1). NCBI lineage: Eukaryota > Metazoa > Chordata > Mammalia > Diprotodontia > Petauridae > Petaurus > Petaurus breviceps. The sequence continues at coordinate 4,137,836 of NW_027187295.1, read as the reverse complement.
TGAGCCTTTGTAACTTATTTTCCACTTGGTCAATTCTACTTTATAAGGAGTTTTTTTTTTTTCTTTAGTGAATTTTTGCGTGTCTTTTTCCATTTGGCCAATTCTTCTCAAAGTATTATTCTCCTCATTGGCTTTTTGGACCTCTTTTACCATTTTGCAAAGACTATTTTTAAAGGTGTTTTTCTTCAGTATTTTTTGGTGTTTCCTTTACCAAGCTGTTGGCTTTTTTTTTCATTATTTTCCTTCATCACTCTCATTTCTCTTCCCAATTTTTCTTCTCTCTCTCTTACTTTATTTTCAAAATTATTTTTAAGCTCTTCCATGGCCTGAGACCAATTCATGTTTTTATTGGAGGCTTTGGTGGTAGGATCTTTTACTTTTTTATCTAATTCTGAGTATGTGTTTTGATCTTCCTTGTCACCATAATAACTTTCTATGGTTAGAATATTTTTTCCATTGTTTGCTCATTTTCTCAGCCTATTTCTTGACTTTTAACTCTTTGCTAAAGTTGGTCTCTGCTTTCAGGGTGGAGGGTGCATTGTCCTAAGAATCAGGGATTTTGTGCAGCTGCTTTAGAGACACTTCTAGGGGATTGTAAATTTTCAGTTCTTGCATACTATTATCTAAGGAGATGTGTGTTTGCTATTCTCCTGGCCTATGTTCTGGTCTATGAGTGACCACAAGCACTCTTTTTCTGCCCTGTAACTGTGAAGAGAGTCTCTGCTCCATTGTAGCCACAAGCTCTGATGGACTAGCGCTCCTCTTCTTCCTGGGATTGCCACCTAGGAGTGTGACCCAGATCTGAGTATGGACAAAGCTACAGCATCCTGCCCCATGTGCTAGCAAAGACACCCCTGTAATCTCTTTCTGACCACTTGTTTGACCCCCTCACCATCTGTGGGCTGAGAGTTCTGGAAGTAGCAGCAGCTGCTGCTGACTCAGTGGCTCCCAAGGTCTACTCATGGGTTGCTGGGGCTCAGCTGTCATGATCCATGCTGAACTGTGCTCCACTCTCACTCAGGTGTGACAGACCTTTCCTGCCAACATTCTAAGTTGTATTTGCCTGGATAATTATTTCAATCAATCCTTTTGTGGTATCTACCAGGATTTATTTTATGGCATCATTTAAATGCCTTTGGTGAGGTTTTGGGGAGAGCGTGGGTGAGTCACTGCCTGTTTTCTGCCATCTTGGCTCCACCCTAAACACTGTCATTTTGTTTAGCAATACTGGCCTCCTTGTTATTCTTTGCACAAAATACTTTATCTCATACCACTGACATTTATATTGGTTTTCCCTCATATCTGTAACAATCTCCTTCCTCATATCTACATACTGGTTTCGCCAGCTTCAAATACCAGTTAAAATTCTACTTTCTATATGGAATTTTCCACTTTTTATAGGAAACTTTTTCTTTTTACTTGCAGTGCCTTCACTCTGTTGATTATTTCCAGTTTATCTTTATAGCTTATTTGAACATAATTGTTTACATGTCTCTTCCATTAGACTATGGGCTGCTTGAGAGCAGGAATTTCATTATACTTCTCTTTGAATCTTCAATACTTCACATTTATGCCTCACATAAAGTAATAGTTTAATAAACATAATTTAGAACTAACTGAATTGAACTGAAGTGAATTGCCTTTTCTCTAGAAGAAGAAAGGTCATATAATAGAAAGAGGACTGGATTTATAGTCAGCAATCCAAATGTTAACAGCCTGCTCTCTGAGGGGAAAATCTACCCAAAACACATTTTTGAGCTAAATCTGCATTATTAACATTTTCCTCATCACTTTTTTAAGTTAAGATAATGAACAAAACAATAAATCAAACCCAAATTTATAATCTGCTTATTTCTGAGGTGTATGTTCATACGGAAAATCTCACAATTCTTCTAGAGCTGGCCCCAGAATCCTGCTGGTTCTATTCCTGATGGACACTTTCTATTTGTGTGTCTTCGAACAAAATTACTTACATGAGTTTTATTTTCCTCTTGTAAAATGAGGGGTGTGTGTGACTAGATGGCTTTTAATATAACTTTATTGTCTTTAAATCTCTGTTCCCTCTTGCCAGTATTACATTGATGGTTCACTCACCAGTCCCTTACCATACCACCTGAACTACCTTTGCCAGTTCTGCTCCTGCATTGAGTCAAGGTCCTTGGGAATGATGAACAGTGAGATGAACCAAAACACAGTTTACACAAGAGAGGAGACATTTCTTTGGTGTCATAGGATCAACGATCTGAAGACAATCTTAGAAGCCATCTAATTCGACCCCTTTATTTTACATGTGGGGAAACTTGTCTAAAGTAATAAATTGTAAAGCTAGAATTCATCTCATGCCTTTGATTCCAATGCCAGCACTCTTTCCACAATAACACATCAGCTCTCATCCTTTATTAAGAATCGCTGTGTTTACCTATGATCTCCCTTGAATTTCTCCCTGCTCCAGACCTTTTTCTTTCTTTAATTCCCCAACTATTTTGAGGTAAGCCACCATGTGGAATAACCTTCATAAAATTCTGAGGTGATCTATTGATTGCTGTGGTCTCATTCTACAACTATAAAAACCACCCAGAAAACAAAGCCCTAACAATATGAACTTTCAATCTATGCTATATAGTCACTCTGCATTTTGAAACAGAGGTCCTGTTTAAATGTCAAGCAGTAAACAGCTGTCTATAAAATCTGATAAATGTACCTATTTACTTTTACCTTAGCTATTATTTCAGCATTACATTCTATTTTCTTTCCAAAACACTTCTTAATGTGTTGTGAAAAGCCTGATTCTTTTTAAAGTACAAACAAGATTGCAGTATCATGGAACTCCTGTCTATTATTTTCTAAGTTTTAGACAAATACCTTTAGTTTTCACTTAGAATATTATATTTTAAGAAGCCTTTGTCACTTGGAAGAGTAAAATTACATTGGCTTTGAAATGATTCCAAAATGTATTTTTTTTATTTACTAATCCTGTGTAGAAGATGGTTCTTTATACAATCTATCTTGACTTTTATAGGTCTTTCAGGTAGTGGATATGGGATAGATATATCATTTACCATTTTGTTATACCTTAAACTAGCAAAAAATTCCCCTTTAAACTTTATCATGCTTTGGATCCCTGACAAAGAAAGCCTATACAATGTATTGTCCAACACAAATGCATTTTTAGTACTCTATTGAAACCATAAGAAATTTAGCAGCAGTAGAGGATAGGGATCAGGCCCAGTGGAATCTGTCTTGGGTTCAATCACTCTTCAGGTTCTCATTTATGTCTAGGCGTACACTGATAAGCTCTTTTATCACATAGGGCAGTGGTTATTGATAGATACAACTTTGTGGAAAATAATGACTTATCTAACCAAGATGAACCCTGCTAATAGACACAAATTATTAAAGAGCAAATTGTGTGATCCACAAGATCTGACCACACTCACAATTTGCATGTGGTCTAACCTTTTCATTATACTCCTCTAAAGAAAGAATTTAATTAAAGTATAACAAATATTCAAAGCTATAAAATGAATGTTTATTATATAAATAATGACTATTAATGAACTAACTTTTTGATTTCCCCAAGTTGAACTATGAGTGATTTTAATAACTCCTTAAATAAAATTACTTTCTGGGAGGATAATGAACCAGAAAGATCTTTTGACTTTACAGGTAACACAGTTCTACCTTGTATTAAATCTCAATAAATGAATCTGAGTAAACACTTCTATTGTATCATGTAACCTAATACATGAGAAACTGTAATTGAAGAGGACCAGCTTTTAAGGTAGGAAAGACTGGATACCAGTCCTTGTGACCCAATAATATGGGCAAGACACTTAACCATGGATAAGTCTCAAACTCTGTCTTTTGCTTTCAAGCTGCCTATCTACAATGGTGAAAGGTGTTCTGCAGCATGATTTCTCACATCAAAACCAAAGTATTTTAGGCCATAAAGTGAAAAAAAAATAATGAATATCTATCAAGAAGAAGAATAAATTCACATGACACAATTATTTTTCAACAATGATTTAAGAGAAATAGAAATAATATATAGAAGGTATAGTTAGGATTACCACAGAAAAAAGCAACAAATATTAAATAAATTATTATTACTGACACAGGACCTTTAAAATCTATGAGGCCCTTACTACCTACCACACAAAAGTATTAGTATGAAAGTGCATGGCAGTCTTAAAGCTATTTATAAGGTGTATTATCATTGTTTATTCTAGCACCTAATAATAAATTTAAGTAAGCTTCTAAAACCAACATTGCTTAATAACATAATTATAAAATCTAATAAATTTCTTATTTTTTGGTTCAAGTTTCAGAATGGGACAATATTTTAATAATACTAATTCATGTTTATCAGAGCAATACTGACAATGCTATTTAACACTTCAATTCTTATGACCTTCCAAAATCATGTTCTAATGATTATTATTATTATAAACCTATGAAAACAGTATTTCCTTTGGAGATGTCTATATAGAAAATTTTCACAAAGAATTATTACATTAGTACAAAGCTGTAGAGGTCAGTATTGGCTATGCAATTGAGTCCTGTTGGGAATAAAATAAATCTACAAAAATCATCAGCATTTGTGTAGAATATAAATCAATCCTAGAAGGAAGAGAGAAAGACAAATTCCATTTTAAACTGGTAGAGGATGTATTAAATTCCTGGGAGTATACCTTCAAAGACAAGCAACAGAAACAAATAAATACAGTTATCAGTTGCAAATAAAGATAGACAAATAATTGCAGATATATTAATTGACCATGGGTAGGAGGAGTCAGTATAATAAAAATGGAAATACCACCTAAATTAATTTACTGTCATACTAATAAAACCACCAAAGGTTTACTTTTTAGAGCTAGAAAAAATATTATTGAAATTCTTATAAAAGAAGTCAAAGTTCAAGAATTTCAAGGGAGAATAATAAAAAGGAATGGGAATATAGGGAGCCTAATAGAGCCAGATTTCAAACTGTAGTAGAAAGAAGTAAGTATTTTTAAAAAATTAGTACTGGTTAAAAAATAGAAATCTATCAATGGAAGAGGTTGAGTAAATGACATTAGATACATAAGAATATGTATCTATTGGGTAAACAGAAAGACCCTAACTACTGGAAGATTCACTCTTAAGCAAAAATTTCTAGGAAAGTGGAACAATGTTATAGAAGAAATTAGATTTGGACTAAATCCTTTATGTCTCAAACAAAGATAAATTGAATATAGGTACATAACCTCAATATAAAATGTGATATCATGAACCAATTATTGAAATATGGAAAAAATTACCTCAGATCTATAGATAGGAGAAAAATCTTTGAGTGAAGGGATAGAGAGGATCACAAAAGATAACATGGATAATTTGATTATTTAGAATTTTAAAAGTTTTTGCACAAACAAATCTAATAAAACTAGGATTAAATTAACTAGGGAAATACCTTTGCAATAAGTTTCTGCAATAAAGGTCTCATTTCCAAGATATATAAGGACCTGATTCAAATTTATAAGAAAAAGTCATATACCAATTAACAAATGTTTTAAGAATAAGAATAAGTTCTCAAGGGAATGGAGTCAGTTTAACTATAGCTATATTAAAAGCAATGTTCCAAATCACCACTAGCTACAGAAAAGCAAATTAAAGTAATTCTGAAATTTTACTTCTTGCTAGGAAGAGTGGCAAACTGACAAGAAAAAGAAAATGATAAATGGTGAAAGGACTATGGAGGAACAAGAAAATTGATTTCCTGTTGGTAGAACTATGAATGGATACAAGCATTCTGTAAAAAAATTTTGAATTACATACAAAATTATACTAACCAGTACATGGCCTTAGAACCAACTATACAACAACTATGTCTATACCTAAAAGAGATTTAAAATAAAAAAGCAAAAGGTCCTATGTGTACAAAAATGTTTGCAGAAGCTTTTTAGTGTGTGTGTGTGTGTTAGCAAAAATACCAACAACATGCAAACCCCTGAAAACTAAGGCAATGGCTATCAGTTGAGGAATGTTGAATAAGTTGTGTATCATAAATGTGACTTAGCACAATTGATGTAAGAATGATGAAATATGGGGGGTGGAGCCAAGATGGTGCAGTAGAAGCATAACCTCACTGCGGCTCTGGCTTCCGCCTTCCCCAATCCATGTAAAAAGGGGACTTTAAACTAACTTTGGAATTCAGAACCCACAAAATGACACAGAGAAGCTAACCTCTCGCTGAGGACAGCCCAGCAGGGCGCCAGAAATTGGCCAGAGCATCGCTCTGGGAGTCAAGCCCAGCCCCATTCCAAAGCTTTAGCACCAGGGTGGGCTGGAGGGACTCCAGATCAGCAGCAGCTGTGGCAGTTTCCATATTTATCAACACATAGATGTGAAGGACAAAGTGAGAGGTCAGTGCAGTCTGGATTTTGGGACCAGTAAGTGGGAGTGTGTGGCTTTTGCCCCCAGGGCGAGAAGCCTCTGAGGCACCAGCACAGCCAACCAGCACCACATGGCAGCTTCAGCTCCTGGCCTGCAGAGTGTAGGGGGACCAAGCACCAGTCTGAGGGATAATCACTCTTGCTTTAACCTGCTTGGATCTAGATTGCAGTCTAGGGTAAAGGTCCTGGGGTGTATGTCCAGCTTGCCAGAGCATGTGGAAACCTCAGAGAGGGCACCCATCTAATACCTCTGGCAGCTAAGAAAACCCCAGCATTTGGGACAAAAGCTCCCCTGTCTGGTGGCAAAGTCCTACTGTAGCAAAAAGCCCAGAGGTCAAGCGACTGAGGGGCGACATGACCAGGCAAAGGAAACAAAGCAGACAGAAGATTCCAACATTACACTCCTATTTGGGGGACAAAAAGGAGCAAAGCATGGAACAGGAGGAAAACAGAGAAGTCAGAACTGCTGCACCAAAAGCTTCAAAGGAAAATACGAGCTGGTTACAGGTCATAGAGGACCTTAAGAAGCAGATAAGAGAAGTAGAGGAAAAATTGGGGAGAGAAATGAGAATGATGCAAGAAAATTACAAAAGGAAAGTCAACAGCCTGACTGAGGAAAATAACACCTTGAAAAATAGACTGATTCAAATGGCAAAAGAGGCTTAAAAAGGCAATGAGGAGAAGAATGCCATAAAAAGCCAAATTTGCCAGATGGAAAAAGAATCTCAAAAGCTCAATAAGGAGAATCATGGCTTCAGAATTAGACTGGAGCAAATGGAAGCTAATGACTTTATGAGAAACCAAGATGCTGTTAAACAGATCCAAACAAATGAAAGAATAGAAGGCAATGTGAAATATCTCATGGGAAAACCACTGACCTGGAAAATAGATCCAGGAGAGATAATTTAAAAATTATTGGACTACCTGAAAGCCATGATTAAAGTAAGAACCTAGAAATCATCCTCCAGGAAGTTCTCAAAGAAAACTGCCCTGATGTTTTAGAACCAGAT